>NC_057814.1:608688203-608694881 GCF_018294505.1 Triticum aestivum
CGGTGGAGCAGGGGAGGGTGCGGTGGGTCGTCGGCGGCGGTGGAGCGGGGGAGGGTGCGGGGGGTCGTCGGCGGTGGTGAAATTTGAAAAAATATTCATGAATTCAAAAAGTGCCCATGAAATTTAAAAATATTCATGAGTTCAAAAAGTGCCCATGAAATACAATCAAGAAATGAAGGCTACAATTTAAATACAATCGATCTTAGCTAGCTATCTGTTCACAATCTTGTTGCCTTTATTTTTCGTAAATGGAGTTCTTCTCTTGAACGGACGTCCTTTAGGTAGGGTGGTCCTGCTTCTTCTTGTGGTGTATGCTGGTACTTCGTCGTCGTCGTCATGTTCCATCTTTGGGTCGCCGTACTTGTCGAATTCTTGCTCATTGGCGACTCCATCCATTCCGATGATCTTCCTTTTGCCTATCCTCACGACAACACAACTAGGCTTTGACGGGTCGGTAATGAAGAAGCATTGGTCCACTTGGGAAGCCAGTACCCATGGCTCATTTTTCGCGGTGACGTTTGCGCCCGCGGTCTTGGATTTGGCTTCGGGTATAACCATGGTGGTGAAATACCGGTCTTCTTTTAGGACGCTCTTGGCCCATCTGACACGGAACATCGGGACCTTCTCTCCAGCGTAGCTCAGCTCCCAGATCTCCTCGATCCTTCCGTAGTATCTGTCCTTGTCGTTACCGGCGTAGGATTCCATCGTTACCCCGGAGTTCTGATAACCATCGCTCTTCATGTCCTTTCCCTCGGTGTAGAATGTGTAGCCGTTGATATCGTACGCCTCATATGTCATCAGGTTGTGCTCGGCGCCCTGTGACAAGGCGAATATGAGTTGTTCTTCCGCGGAAGAATCCTCATGTAAAGGGTACGACAAAAGCTTCTGCTTGAACCAACGCGTGAAACATGAGTTGTGCTCTTTGATTATATCTCCGTCCGTCCTCTATTGGCCTCGGTCATTATACGTCTTCTCAATAAAGGTTTTGTGCTCTACCACCCAAGGATCGACCACGTCTATGTGTTGTAGCGCGACTAGGTTTGCTCTTTCAAAGTCGGCGAGTCGACCCTCGAAGTCGACATGCATTTCGCGGCGACCCTCACGGTGACCCCATCCAGCGAGCCTGCCGAGGTGCCTGTTGACGGGCAGACCAACGGGGTTCTCGATGCCTAGATAATTCGTGTAGTAGGAGATGCACTCTTCGGTCAGAAAACCCCTGGCTATGCTTCCCTCTGGACGTGACATGTTGCGAACGTATCCTTTGATGACACCATTCATCCTTTCGAACGGCATCATGTTGTGCAGGAACGTCGGCCCGGGTTGGATGATATCCTCCACGTTATGGACCAGCAGATGCACCATAACGTCGAAGAATGCGGGCGGGAAGTACATCTCAAGCTCACATAGTATCACCATGATCTCTTCCTGTAGCCTTCTAAGTTGCCTCACACCAACCGACTTCCGAGAGATGACGTCAAAAAAGTTGCATAGGCCAAATAGCGTTTCACGGACGTGGACATCCATGATCCCATGGATTGCAACTGGAAGTATCTGCGTCATCAGCACGTGACAGTCGTGAGACTTCATCCCGCTGAACTTCTGCTTCGCTGAGTCTAGGTATCTGCTTATCTTCCCCGCGTAACCGTAAGGAAGTTTTACTCCTACGAGGCAGGTGAAAAACTGATCGATCTCCTCCTGACTTAGAGTGAAGCACGCGGGAGGGAAGTCATTTCCGGTCTTCTTGGCCTTTTTGCCTTTGCGACGACTTTCCGTGTCCTGCTTCGCCTCATCATCATCATCATTAGCGTGAAGCTCCTCCCTGATGCCCATTGATTTCAAGTCTGCCCTTGCTTTCGGCCCATCTTTGGTCCTCTCTGGCATGTTGAGCAGGGTACCAAGCAAACTCTCGCACACGTTCTTCGTGATATGCATGACATCAAGGCTGTGAGGCACACGGTGGATCTTCCAGTACGGCAAGTCCCAGAAAACAGACCTCGTTTTCCATACCTTCAGCAGCGGCTCTTGCGCCTTTCGCTTCTTTCCCGGCTCTGGCACCTTTTGCTTCTTTCCCAGCAGTGGGCAATCTTTCCAATTTTTCAACAGCTCATCTATTTCCTTGCCGCTCCTCGTACGCGGGCGTCTTCGGGGTTCAGTTTCACCATCGAACTGATCCTTGCGTTTTCTCCATGGGTCATCGTCGCGAAGCCACCTTCGATGTCCCATGAACACGGTTTTCGAAGACCCAGGATCTCTATCTAGCTGGCGATACGTTGTGTCATCCATGCACCTGACGCATCCAGAAAATCCGTGGACCACCTGCCCCGCGAGCTATCCGTAAGCGAGATAGTCGTGCACCGTCGTGAGCAGTGCGGCTCTCATAGGGAAATATTCTTTCTCTGCAGCATCCCACGTATTGGCTGGCGTTTTCCATAGCGTGTCTAGCTCCTCTTTCAGCAGCCCCAGATACAGATTGATGTCGTTCCCTGGTTGTTTCGGCCCATCAATTAGCATCCTCATGTGAATGTACTTCCACACAAACACAGGCCAGGTGCTATGTGTGCTTCTCTGGCTGCCAAACGGATTGACTCCATCAGTGCTCACGCCCAGCACGATGTTCCTTGGATCGTTCCCAAATTCTGGGTGTTTGAAGTTCAACGCTTGCCATTGGCTCCCATCCTTAGGGTGACTCAGCATCTTGTCTTTTTTATTTAGCTCCGGATCATTTGCGTCATCTTCTCGCTTCTTCTCCTCCCTATCCGCGTGCCAACGCAAGAGCTTTGCTACCTTAGGGTCCGCGAAATACCGCTGCAGACGAGGAGTGATCGGAAAGTACCACACCACTTTTCGAGGAGCTTTCTTCCTCTTCTTGTATCGAGTGACGCCGCACACCGGACATATGGTAGACTCCGCGTGCTCGTCCCGATAAATGATGCAATTGTTCATGCACACATGGTATTTCACGTGCGGTAAATCCAGAGGACACACGATTTTCTTCGCCTCCTCGAAACTGGTCGGGCACTTGTTCCCCTTGGGAAGACGTTCGTGCCAGGATGACATGTTCTCGTCGAAGCATGCGTCGGTCATTTTGTGTTTTACCTTCATCTCCAGAGCCATGAGCGTTACTTTCAGGCGGGTATCCTTGGGCCTGCATTCTTCATACAATGGAGTAACCGCGTCTATCTCCAGTTGATCCAGCTTGGCTTTCTCTCGGGCGGCAGCTCTTGCGTTATCCGTCTGCTTGAGTAGCAGCTCTTGAATATGAGGGTCCTGCACCCAGCCCATCGATGGTCCATCGTCGTCTGCTCCGACATCTTCATCTTCATGATCATGCCCTTCTTCTCCTCCGGCATCTTCCTCATCATCATGTCCGGCATCTTCTACATGATGACTGTGTACTGCATCTACTTCATGATCATGTCCTGGAGATTCTTCGTCTTCTCGCCCGCCCTCGCCGCGGTTGTCTTGCTGCCCTTCCTCATTTCTTGCCGGCCAGCCCCCATGGACGACTTCATAATCATCTTCATCACCTTGCCACCGATAGCCATCCATGAAACCACGCAAGAGCAGGTGGTCCCGCACCTGTACGGAATCCGGGTCCATAAGGCTCCTCAGCTTGCATCTTCGACACGGACATCTTATCTCCGTCTTGTTATTTTGAAGCATCTCGGCCTTCGCGGAGCTCAAAAACCTATTCACGATGCCTTCGGTCATCGTGCGGACCATGGTCGCCTGCGGTGTAGAGCAAAACGATATTTTAGAACCAAGAAAGAATTTGGCATGACTTTGCCTAAAAATAGGACCAAAAAGAATGCATAGTGCCAAAATTCTCGCCGAAACGGAAATGAATCAACATTCCGGCAAAATATTGGCAATTATCGCATTTCAAATACCGGTACCTGCAAACACAAACATATATGCAACACCACAAACATACATAGATCTAGCTAGGCCATAAAAAGCGCATGTGCACGTTGTTGGAGGGAGAAAAAAGTAGATCTACAACATAAAGAAAGCTTTCCCCTTACTTACCTATCAAAAAAAAGGTAATTTAACCACTTAATTTGGATGAATCTATGGTGCAAATGAGGTGAGGAGGAGGAGGCAGCCGAGACAAGCTTGGAGGAGGAGGTGGAGAGAATGAAATGGGGAAAGTGAGTGTGTAGGTGGCTGTCCAAAATATCTAGCTGGTCCCAGGTTACTAATGGCGCACCACCAACAAATGCGCCATTAGTATGGCGCACCAGCTGGCGGTGCGCCATTAGTAGTTTTGCAAAAAAAAACAAAAAATGATAGTAGTGACGCACGGGGTGACTGGTGCGCCATTACTAGTTAAAACTAGTAATAGTAATGGCGCACTGCGCCCCGGTGCGCCATTAGTATTTTTGGCAAAAAGAAAAAAATTGTTAGTAGTGGCGCACCATGGTTGTGGTGCGCCATTAGTGTGATAGACACTAATGGCGCACCAGCACACGGTGCACCATTAGTATTTTTGAAAAAAAAATTGTTAGTAGTGGCGCACCAGCACACGGTGCGCCACTGCTATATAGTAGTGGCGCACTGCATGTCTGGTGCGTTATTAGTGTGCATATTATCTATAGCCCTTTTCCTAGTAGTGTTACAGTGGTTCCGAAGGCAGGTGACAGGTGTTGGTGTCAAGCTCAAGGGATTCTTCGGTCTTTATTGTATTTTTACTTCTTGGTTGATGGTCCTTTGTGTAAAGGCTAACCTTCTATTGTCTTTTGAATTTTGTCATGTTGTAACTTGACTTTTTTTTATATGAATGAGACGTACTAGCATGAAAAAAAATACGAACAATGCTAAATACATTAACTTGCCACCGTAAGTAGTATGTCACAACCTAGAATCTGAAGCTTAGCCGGGCAGATCCTTGTGCAACGTGGGCAGGAGATGTTAAGGGTGTTTATTTGGAGAGAACAGTCCATCATTTCTTCTTTATTTACACAATTTGTTTAGGAATATTAACACAATCTATATCTATGGAGATAACTAGCTAAGATGGTATCCAATCAAATCAAAACCAATATAGAATGTGTCTACAAGCAAGGTCGAGGAGGTGCCGGGCAAGGGCCAACATGAGAAGCCCTTGTTCTTGTTCTATGGAGATGGAGGGGTGGCATCTATCTCCTCTAGGCTCTCCATTCCTCGTCAGCACGTCCAGGGCATGGTCCATGGCATCGTCCACTGTAGGGTGGCCGGATATTTCAGCATACGGACATCCGTTTGGAGTGGCTTGCAAAGGTCAGCCACGAGCAACTCCACCTAGTGCCGCTCCGTTAAGTCCTTCACACGCGCATACGAGAGTGGGATGTCCACTATACTCGTCTATTGTGAGTTCTTGATGGCGTCGAGCTAGGCATTACATTTTTTAGGTCTGAAACAGCGTCACATGTGTTTCGCAAAGACCGTCCATGAAGGAGCCGGTGCGAAATTTTTTACCTCTTGTAGCATCACTGATAGAAAATGGGCCTTTAGTCCCGGTTCGCAAAGGCCTTTAGTCCTGGCTGTGCAACCGGGACTAAATATGCGCGACTAAAGACCCCTCCTTTAGTCGCGCCTCCTACGAACCGCGACTAAAGGCCCGTCCACGTGGGCGCCAGGGGTCCGTCGGGGCGGAGGACCTTTAGTCCCGGTTCTCGTGGCTAACTGGGACTAAAGGCCTCCTCCGCAGGTTTAGGGTTTTAGCCCCCCTAAACCTGGTTTTTTTGCGAATTTTTTTTATTTTTTTTATTTTCAAATTTTTGAATTATTTTAACCTCTAATCTCTAATCACCACCCCTCATCACTGCTCAATTTATCCTCTAATCTCTAATCACCCCTCATCAATCCAAATCATCTAACTTCCCGGACGGTCACCCATCCTCTCACTACTCCAGCCTGAGCACGCTTAACTTCCGGGTTCTATTCTCCCTCGTTTCCAAGTCTGCACTTGTTGTTTTCCTGACAATAGTAGGATGTCAATTCTATTAACCCTCAGGAATTTAGCTTGAGCATGAAGTGACACATTTCACTGTTTGAGTTTGAAACTATTGTTTTAAAAAACAATAATTATTTAGTAACACTAATATGTCTGGAATAATTAGTTTGACCATTGTTTGACCACTGTTTGACCACAGTTTGACCAGATTTGACCAAAATTTAAAAAAACTGAAATAATTATTTAGTAACACTAATATTCTAGAATAATTAGTTTGACCATTGTTTGACCACAGTTTGACCACAATTTGAAATTTTTTGAATATTTTTGCCTCTCCAGATCTTAAAAGCCCCGTAACTTTTTTTCTGTTAGGTTTTTGAGGATTTTGAAAATGTTTAACGGAGTTCCCTTAGTTAAATTCGGATGTAACTTTTCGAGTAGATGATTTTTCATATAAAAAACTTTTTCATCCGAGTTCGTATGCAAAAGTTATGCCCATTTTAAGAAATTCCAGAGAGATTTTGCAAATAAAGTCGAAATTCATATTTGTTAATTTTCCCAACAACTAGACCACATATCACATGAGAAACTTATTTTATTTTATTTTTTTGACATTTCCATCATTTTCTTTTGGTTTTTCTAAAACTGAAAAGGCGGTCCGGGGGGGTAGAGTTTGATGGGCCCTTTAGTCGCGGTTGGCCAGACCAACCGGGACTAAAGGACTAACCTTTAGTCCCGGTTGG
>NC_057814.1:608695257-608710094 GCF_018294505.1 Triticum aestivum
ACCGCGACTAAAGGCCTTCGGGCCAGCCTGAGGACCTTTAGTCCCGGTTGGCCAGGCCAACCGGGACTAAAGCCCCTCCCGTCCGCCAGCTGTCGACCGAGCGCGCTGGGCCCAGATAGTTGGTCGCGGGTCTCCTTCCGAACCGCGACTAAAGACCCCTTTGGTCGCGGTTCGATTATTTTGGGGACTAATGGGGCGTATGGAAGCCTCTTTTTCTACCAGTGCATAGAGCCGCAAACCTGCCAAATGGTGACTAGTAGTCCATCAATACGTTTGTCTTCTTTATTGTTTCTATGATATCACGCACTATCCAACACATACCATGCATTATATATAGGGTTGGCTAATGCTGACACCTGATCTTAACTTTTCAACTTACACAAATAATCTTTATCTACCCCGGAAAAAAAAATCTTTATCTATGAAAATAACTAGCTAAACTAACATTCAATTAAACTAAAGGTAGACGTAGTTGTAGGAATCCAATAACTCCCGAACATTCAGATTTTGAGCATTTCGTCCCGAACGTTTTTACATGCCAACTTTAGTTCATAGGGGATGGCAACTTTAGTTGATAGGGGATGGCAACTTTGTCCTTTTTTGTTTTTTTGTCAGAAAATTGTCATGTTTCCCCTAATCTCACGCAAACTAAACTTGTCATCTAACCCGTTCGGGTTGCCATGCTTAACTCCCGAGCGTTCGGGAGTTATCATTACCGTAGTTGTAAGCTGATTTGACCCCTCCTTGCACCAACGCCCATATGTTGGCCCCATGAGACATATCTGTTCTGGATTTGTGATCCAAACTCCAAATGGGTTCTCTGCTCACAAACTAACTCTATACTAGTTCACTGAGTTCATGTATACTCAGATTATGCATTTACATGAATTGGATTATGCTACAAATAAACCTGGTCTAATCATGATTTTTATTTTATTAATCTAGTATACTGGCGCCAAAGATGTCGATGAAGCCAGAGAGGCGATATTCAGAATTCTTCAAAACAAGGGAGAAGGAAGGGTCATCTATTTTCATGGCTGGAGTGGGCTTGGGGCATCTACCGTTCTTAGATCCATAGCAGAAGTTATCCCTTCTAAGAGAACCACTCCGGAACTATGCTTTGATAAAATAATTCATATAGATTGCTCGGAGTGGAAAGGTAGGAGGACGTTGCAGAGGGCAATTGCAGAGGAGCTACAGCTTGACAGCTCGATAATGGCTATACTGGATAAACAGGACATAGATGATGATTTTAATGGAGTTAATGAAATTTCAAGGGATGATATAACAACAGTGTCAAGAGAGATCTATCACAATCTGAAGGACAATAGGTTTATGCTGATTTTCCATTCCCGGAGTGATGATGAGATTGATTTTTTACCTCCGGTAGCCCCCGAAACTTTCCCGGTGGCCGAAACTTGACTTCCTATATATAATTCTTTACCTCCGGACCATTCCGGAACTCCTCGTGACGTCCGGGATCTCATCCGGGACTCCGAACAACTTTCGGGTTTCCGCATACATATATCTCTACAACCCTAGCGTCACCGAACCTTAAGTGTGTAGACCCTACGGGTTCGGGAGACATGCAGACATGACCGAGACGCCTCTCCGGTCAATAACCAACAGCGGGATCTGGATACCCATGTTGGCTCCCACATGTTCCACGCTGATCTCATCGGATGAACCACGGTGTCGAGGATTCAATCAATCCCGTATGCAATTCCCTTTGTCAATCGGTATGTTACATGCCCGAGATTCGATCGTCGGTATCCCAATAACTTGTTCAATCTCGTTACCGGCAAGTCTCTTTACTCGTACCGCAACGCATGATCCCGTGACTAATGCCTTAGTCACATACAGCTCAATATGATGATGCATTACCGAGTGGGCCCAGAGATACCTCTCCGTCATACGGAGTGACAAATCCCAGTCTCGATCCGTGCCAACCCAACAGACACTTTCGGAGATACCCATAGTGCACCTTTATAGTCACCCAGTTACGTTGTGACGTTTGGCACACCCAAAGCACTCCTACGGTATCCGGGAGTTGCACGATCTCATGGTCTAAGGAAAAGATACTTGACATTGGAAAAGCTCTAGCAAACGAAACTACACGATCTTTTATGCTATGCTTAGGATTGGGTCTTGTCCATCACATCATTCTCCTAATGATGTGATCCCGTTATCAATGACATCCAATGCCCATAGTCAGGAAACCATGACTATCCGTTGATCAACGAGCTAGTCAACTAGAGGCTTACTAGGGACACGTTGTGGTCTATGTATTCACACATGTATTACGATTTCCGGACAATACAATTATAGCATGAATAATAGACAATTACCATGAACAAAGAAATATAATAATAACCATTTATTATTGCCTCTAGGGCATATTTCCAACAGTCTCCCACTTGCACTAGAGTCAATAATCTAGTTACATCGTGATGAATCAAACACCCATTTCGTCCTGGTGTTGATCATGTTTTGCCCTAGGGAGAGGTTTAGTCAACGGATCTGCTACATTCAGGTCCGTATGCACTTTACAAATATCTATGTCTCCAGTTTGAACACTTTCACGAATGGAGTTGAAGCGACGCTTGATATGCCTGGTCTTCCTGTGAAATCTGGGCTCCTTCGCAAGGGCAATAGCTCCAGTGTTGTCACAGAAGAGAGTCATCGGGCCCGACACATTGGGAATCACCCCTAGGTCGGTAATGAACTCCTTCATCCAGACTGCTTCCTGTGCTGCCTCCGAGGCTGCCATGTACTCCGCTTCACATGTAGATCCCGCCACGACGCTTTGCTTGCAACTGCACCAGCTTACTGCTCCTCCATTCAAAATATACACGTATCCGGTTTGTGACTTCGAGTCATCCAGATCTGTGTCGAAGCTAGCGTCGACGTAACCATTTACGACGAGCTCTTCGTCACCTCCATAAACGAGAAACATATCCTTGGTCCTTTTCAGGTACTTTAGGATATTCTTGACCGCTGTCCAGTGTTCCATGCCGGGATTACTTTGGTACCTTCCTACCAAACTTATGGCAAGGTTTACATCAGGTCTGGTACACAGCATGGCATACATAATAGACCCTATGGCCGAGGCATAGGGGATGACACTCATCTTTTCTATATCTTCTGCCGTGGTCGGGCATTGAGCCGTGCTCAATTGCACACCTTGCAATACAGGCAAGAACCCCTTCTTGGACTGATCCATATTGAACTTCTTCAATATCTTGTCAAGGTATGTACTCTGTGAAAGATCAATGAGGCGTCTTGATCTATCTCTATAAATCTTGATGCCTAATATATAAGCAGCTTCTCCAAGGTCCTTCATTGAAAAACACTTATTCAAATAGGCCTTTATACTTTCCAAGAATTCTATATCATTTCCCATCAATAGTATGTCATCCACATATAATATGAGAAATGCTACAGAGCTCCCACTCACTTTCTTGTAAACACAGGCTTCTCCATAAGTCTGTGTAAACCCAAACGCTTTGATCATCTCATCAAAGTGAATGTTCCAACTCCGAGATGCTTGCACCAGCCCATAGATTGAGCGCTGGAGCTTGCATACATTTTTAGCATTCTTAGGATCGACAAAACCTTCCGGCTGCATCATATACAACTCTTCCTTAAGGAAGCCATTAAGGAATGCCGTTTTGACGTCCATCTGCCATATCTCATAATCATAGTATGCGACAATTGCTAACATGATTCGGACGGACTTCAGCTTCGCTACGGGTGAGAAAGTCTCATCGTAGTCAACCCCTTGAACTTGTCGATAACCCTTAGCGACAAGTCGAGCTTTGTAGATGGTCACATTACCATCTGCGTCCGTCTTCTTCTTAAAGATCCATTTGTTTTCTATGGCTCGCCGATCATCGGGCAAGTCAGTCAAAGTCCATACTTCGTTTTCATACATGGATCCTATCTCGGATTTCATGGCTTCCAGCCATTTGTCGGAATCCGGGCCTGCCATCGCTTCTTCATAGTTCGAAGGTTCACCGTTGTCTAACAACATGATTTCTAGGACAGGGTTGTCGTACCACTCTGGTGCGGAACGTGTCCTTGAGGACCTACGAAGTTCAGTAACTTGATCCGAAGCTTCATGATCATCATCATTAACTTCCTCCCCAGTCGGTGTAGGCACCACAGGAACATTTTCCCGCGCTGCGCTACTTTCCGGTTCGGAAGGGGTGACTATCACCTCATCAAGTTCCACTTTCCTCCCACTCAATTCTTTCGAGAGAAACTCCTTCTCTAGAAAGGACCTGTTCTTGGCAATGAAGATCTTGCCTTCGGATCTGAGGTAGAAGGTATACCCAATAGTTTCCTTAGGGTATCCTATGAAGACGCATTTTTCCGATTTGGGTTCGAGCTTTTCAGGTTGAAGTTTCTTGACATAAGCATCGCATCCCCAAACTTTTAGAAACGACAACTTAGGTTTCTTCCCAAACCATAGTTCATACGGTGTCGTCTCAACGGATTTCGACGGAGCCCTATTTAAAGTGAATGCGGCAGTCTCTAAAGCATAGCCCCAAAATGAGAGCGGTAAATCGGTAAGAGACATCATAGATCGCACCATATCCAATAGAGTGCGATTACGACGTTCGGACACACCGTTTCTCTGAGGTGTTCCAGGCGGCGTGAGTTGTGAAACTATTCCACATTTCCTTAAGTGTGCACCAAACTCGTGACTTAAATATTCTCCACCATGATGTGATCGTAAGAATTTTATTCTCCTGTCACGTTGATTCTCAACCTCACTCTGAAATTCCTTGAACTTTTCAAAGGTTTCAGGCTTGTGTTTCATTAGGTAGACATACCCATATCTACTTAAGTCATCAGTGAGAGTGAGAAGATAACGATATCCTCCGCGAGCCTCAACACTCATTGGACCGCACACATCGGTATGTATGATTTCCAATAAGTTGGTTGCTCGCTCCATTGTTCCGGAGAACGAAGTTTTGGTCATCTTACCCATGAGGCATGGTTCGCACGTGTCAAATGATTCGTAATCAAGAGACTCCAAAAGTCCATCTGCATGGAGCTTCTTCATGCGCTTAACACCAATGTGACCAAGGCGGCAGTGCCACAAGTATGTGGGACTATCGTTATCAACTTTACATCTTTTGGTATTCACACTATGAACATGTGTAACATCACGTTCGAGATTCATCAAAAATAAACCATTGACCAGCGGGGCATGACCATAAAACATATCTCTCAAATAAATAGAACAACCATTATTCTCGGATTTAAATGAGTAGCCATCTCGAATTAAACGAGATCCAGATACAATGTTCATGCTCAAAGCTGGCACTAAATAACAATTATTAAGGTTTAAAACTAATCCCGTAGGTAGATGCAGAGGTAGCGTGCCGACGGCGATCACATCGACCTTGGAACCATTCCCGACGCGCATCGTCACCTCGTCCTTCGCCAGTCTCCGTTTATTCCATAGTTCCTGTTTTGAGTTACAAATATGAGCAACCGCACCGGTATCAAATACCCAGGAGCTACTACGAGTACTGGTAAGGTACACATCAATTACATGTATATCACATATACCTTTGGTGTTGCCGGCCTTCTTCTTGTCCGCTAAGTATTTGGGGCAGTTCCGCTTCCAGTGACCACTTCCCTTGCAATAAAAGCACTCAGTCTCGGGCTTGGGTCCATTCTTCGACGTTTTCCCAGTAACTGGCTTACCGGGCGGGGCAACTCCCTTGCCGTCCTTCTTGAAGTTCTTCTTACCCTTGCCCTTCTTGAACTTAGTGGTTTTATTCACCATCAACACTTGATGTTCTTTTCTGATCTCCCCTTCCGCTGATTTCAGCATTGAATATACCTCAGGAATGGTCTTTTCCATCCCCTGCATATTGTAGTTCATCACAAAGCTCTTGTAGCTTGGTGGAAGCGACTGGAGGATTCTGTCAATGACCGCGTCATCCGGGAGATTAACTCCCAGCTGGGATAAGCGGTTGTGTAACCCAGACATTCTGAGTATATGCTCACTAACAGAACTGTTCTCCTCCATTTTACAGCTGAAGAACTTGTCGGAGACATCATATCTCTCGACCCGGGCATGAGCTTGAAACCCAGTTTCAGCTCCTCGAACATCTCATATGCTCCATGTTTCTCAAAACGCTTTTGGAGACCCGGTTCTAAGCTGTAAAGCATGCCGCATTGAACGAGGGAGTAATCATCAGCACGTGATTGCCAAGCGTTCATAACGTCTTGGTTCTCAGGGATTGGTGCTTCACCTAGCGGTGCTTCTAAGACATAATCTTTCTTGGCTACTATGAGGATGATCCTCAGGTTCCGGACCCAGTCCGTATAGTTGCTGCCGTCATCTTTCAGCTTGGTTTTCTCTAGGAACGCGTTGAAATTGAGGACAACGTTGGCCATTTGATCTACAAGACATAGTGTAAAGATTTTAGACTAAGTTCATGATAATTAAGTTCATCTAATCAAATTATTTAATGAACTCCCACTCAGATAGACATCCCTCTAGTCATCTAAGTGAAACATGATCCGAGGTAACTAGGCCGTGTCCGATCATCACGTGAGACGGACTAGTCAAGATCGGTGAACATCTCCATGTTGATCGTATCTTCTATACGACTCATGCTCGAACTTTCGGTCCTCCGTGTTCCGAGGCCATGTCTGTACATGCTAGGCTCGTCAAGTCAACCTAAGTGTATTGCGTGTGTTCCGAGGCCATGTCTGTACATGCTAGGCTCGTCAACACCCGTTGTATGCGAACGTTAGAATCTATCACACCCGATCATCACGTGGTGCTTCGAAACAACGAACCTTCGCAACGGTGCACAGTTAGGGTGAACACTTTCTTGAAATTATTATAAGGGATCATCTTACTTACTACCGTCGTTCTAAGCAAATAAGATGCAAAAACATGATAAACATCACATGCAATCAAATAGTGACACGATATACCCAATATCATTATGCTCCTTTGATCTCCATCTTCGGGGCACCATGATCATCTTCGTCACCGGCATGACACCATGATCTCCATCATCATGATCTCCATCATTGTGTCTTCATGAAGTCGTCACGCCAACGATTACTTCTACTTCTATGGCTAACGCGTTTAGCAACAAAGTAAAGTAAATTACATGGCGATGGCACGCAGGTCATACAAAATAATAAAGACAACTCCTATGGCTCCTGCCGGTTGTCATACTCATCGACATGCAAGTCGTGATTCCTATTACAAGAATATGATCAATCTCATACATCACATATATCATTCATCACATCTTCTGGCCATATCACATCACATAGCACTTGCTGCAAAAACAAGTTAGACGTCTTCTAATTGTTGTTGCAAGTTTTTACGTGGTTTGTAGGTTTCTAGCAAGAACGTTTCTTACCTACGTATGACCACAACGTGATTTGCCAATTTCTATTTACCCTTCATAAGGACCCTTTTCATCGAATCCGTTCCGACTAAAGTAGGAGAGACAGACACCCGCTAGCCACCTTATGCAACTAGTGCATGTCAATCGGTGGAACCTGTCTCACGTAAGCGTACGTGTAAGGTCGGTCCGGGCCGCTTCATCCTACAATGCCGCCGAAACAAGAAAAGACTAGTAGCGGCAAGAAGAATTGGCAAACTCAACGCCCACAACTGCTTTGTGTTCTACTCGTGCATAGTAACTACGCATAGGTCTGGCTCATGATGCCACTGTTGGGAATCGTAGCATAATTTTAAAATTTTCCTACGCTCACCAAGATGCATCTATGGAGTATACTAGCAACAAGGGGAAAGGAGTGCATCTACATACCCTTGTAGATCGCGAGCGGAAGCGTTCCAATGAACGTGGATGACGGAGTCGTACTCGCCGTGATTCAAATCACCGATGACCGAGTGCCGAACGGACGGCACCTCCGCGTTCAACACACGTACGGTGCAGCGACGTCTCCTCCTTCTTGATCCAGCAAGGGGGAAGGAGAGGTTGATGAAGATCCAGCAACACGACGGCGTGATGGTGGATGTAGCGGGATGCCGGCAGGGCTTCGCCGAGCATATACGAGAGAGAGAGGTGTAGCAGGGGGAGAGGGAGGCACCCAAGGCTGTAGGTTGCTGCCCTCCCTCCCCCCCCCCTTTATATAGGCCCCTGGGAGGGGGGGCGCCGGCCAGGGATCCCATCTGGATGGGGGGGCGGCGGCCAGGGGGGGTGACTTACCCCCCAAGGTAAGTGGGGCGCCCCCTTGCCCTAGGGTTTCCAACCCTAGGCGCAGGGGGAAGGCCCATGGGGGGGGGCGCCCAGCCCACTAGGGGCTGGTTCCCTTCCCACTTCAGCCCACGGGGCCCTCCGGGATAGGTGGCCCCACCCGGTGGACCCCCGGGACCCTTCCGGTGGTCCCGGTACAATACCGGTAACCCCCGAAACTTTCCCGGTGGCCGAAACTTGACTTCCTATATATAATTCTTTACCTCCGGACCATTCCGGAACTCCTCGTGACGTCCGGGATCTCATCCGGGACTCCGAACAACTTTCGGGTTTCCGTATACATATATCTCTACAACCCTAGCGTCACCGAACCTTAAGTGTGTAGACCCTACGGGTTCGGGAGACATGCAGACATGACCGAGACGCCTCTCCGGTCAATAACCAATAGCGGGATCTGGATACCCATGTTGGCTCCCACATGTTCCACGATGATCTCATCGGATGAACCACGGTGTCGAGGATTCAATCAATCCCGTATGCAATTCTCTTTGTCAATCGGTATGTTACATGCCCGAGATTCGATCGTCGGTATCCCAATACCTTGTTCAATCTCGTTACTGGCAAGTCTCTTTACTCGTACCAAAACGCATGATCCCGTGACTAACGCCTTCTTCACATAGAGCTCAATATGATGATGCATTACCGAGTGGGCCCGGAGATACCTCTCCGTCATACGGAGTGACAAATCCCAGTCTCGATCCGTGCCAACCCAACAGACACTTTCGGAGATATCCGTAGTGCACCTTTATAGTCACCCAGTTACGTTGTGACGTTTGGCCACCCAAAGCACTCCTACGGTATCCGAGAGTTGCACGATCTCATGGTCTAAGGAAAAGATACTTGACATTGGAAAAGCTCTAGCAAACGAAACTACACGATCTTTTATGCTATGCTTAGGATTGGGTCTTGTCCATCACATCATTCTTCTAATGATGTGATCCCGTTATCAATGACATCCAATGCTCATAGTCAGGAAACCATGACTATCTGTTGATCAACGAGCTAGTCAACTAGAGGCTTACTAGGGACACGTTGTGGTCTATGTATTCACACATGTATTACGATTTCCGGACAATACAATTATAGCATGAATAATAGACAATTACCATGAACAAAGAAATATAATAATAACCATATATTATTGCCTCTAGGGCATATTTCCAACACTATCAACGGCAAGTAGTCTTCAAGTGCTTATTCTGGATGGTTGCAATGCGCTTCAGAATATTGTTGTGCCTGATGAGCTACCTCAACTGCTGAAGTCCTTCAGCTTTGATGGATACGGGCCAGGTTCTCATCGGACATCAACTTTCAAGCTACCTCTGAAACAAGAGCGCCCGTTAACCCCAGCAACCGAGGAGGGTGCCAGTATCTCTAATATTTCCCTCAAAGGTTGCTCACAGTTGGGAAATCTGTTCCTGCGTGGGTTGCCCAACCTCGTCGAGCTTGACCTATCTGGAACTGCAATCAAGACTCTTGATTTTAGAACTATGGTGTTAGAAGTCCCAATGCTGAAGCGGCTATTTCTGCTTGGATGTGAGCACCTTTGTGCAATAATTTGGGGCAACAATACTAATAACTTCCGTTTGAATTTATTATGCATAGACACACGAGCTGGAACTAGCCATCCTCAGCCATGCATTGACCAAAACAAATCCTATCAGTTGGAGGCGCATGTCATTCTGGTGGATGCGAGGCTTGCTCGGTCGTTGGGGAGACTATTACATAATCATTATGCAGCTGAGAATGTTTTTATCTTAATATCCATGTCACCTCCGGTGTGTATAGTGAGCTGAATCAATCCAAAGTGACTGAAAAGGAGAAGAATATTGACATGTATGAGATCAAGTCAGCCTGCTGCAGCTTGTTCAAGCAGACCGGTACAGTGATGTCCAAAGCATGGTTGGTGATGCCCCTGCTGCAGCCTTTCCTAAGCCTCCGGCTAACAACCTGGATAGGCATATCGAGATTACAGAAGGGAGGCACGTCTTGGACAGTGGACTGGGAGTTGTAATGACAGAGTTTGCCGAATCCCTGCATGTCCATGATGTCTCAACTAGTGCTAGTTTGCCTACGGGATACCGCTGGCAGGTTCTCAGGCAGTGCCGCATGGAGAGGTGCCCCAAGTTGGGTGAAGTCTTCTCGAGGGGATCAGATGAATTTAAGGAGCTGGAGACCTTCTGGGCGTCTGATCTCCTAATGGCCTGCTGGATATGCAGTAAAGGTGCTTACTGCAACTTCAATGATGATTCGTTCAGAAAGCTGCAGCATCTACGGTTGCGCTCTTGCCCCAGGCTCCAGTTCGTGCTCCCTGTGTGGGTCGACTCCTTCCCAAGTTTGGAGACCCTCCACATCATCCACTGCGGAGATCTCAGGCACATATTCGTGCTAGACGACAAATGGTACCCAGGGAAAAGATCCATCCAAGTTGTAGCATTCCCAAGGCTGACAACCATCCACCTGCAGGACCTGCCAGTGCTGCAGCAGATATGTGAGTTCAAGATGGTGGCACCGGAGCTCAAGACCATCAAGATCAGAGGATGCTGGGGCATGCGCCGGCTGCCGGTGGTGGGTGCCCGCAGCGGAGACATGAAGAAGCCGACCGTCGAGATCGAGAAAGACGTCTGGGGCGCTCTGGACTAGGACGAGGAGGTGGCCCCTGGTCACTTTGAGGCACCGCTGCACTCACGCTACTACAAGAAGAAACTACCCAGGGTCTCCGTCCTCAGGTACTCTCTCTGACATGTAACAAATCCATTTTTGTAAACTGCCAATATCATACTCAATGTCAGTTTTGCTACTCACCCTTTTTTTTTTCTGCACTCTGCCACTTACATTGTGTAGGTGATCCTTGCGCTGTGCTGCACTGATGTGGTTCTTCCATCCTTAATGGGAGACCAGATGGACGCTCGCTCCTGCAGGTCCTGCTGTCTGCTGCATGTTTGGTTTATTGTGTGCTTCCCGGGTTGCTTGAAAGAGATTTGCTGCTGGTGTCGGTCATCGGTCGATCGGCTCCTACTGCTACTGTGTGTTGTTGTGTCAGGTGTGAGCTTGTGGTGGCGCTCACCTTTGTGGCTTTCAAATAAGAAGCAGCATGGTTCTTAGCTGCTTGCACTGACGTGTGTGCGCGCGGAAGTATGGCTTGCGATTGAGGATGCCTGCTTGCTGCCTCTTGGCTGCATGAGTATGAACTTGGAGTGATTGACTAAGCAGCAGCCCTGTGTGCCTGCGTGCATCTACGGGGCTGCCTGGTGTGGTTTGCGAGTGTGTTAATCTGAACACAGAAGCAGCTGGTTCAGTGCATTGGCTTGCATTGGACCTGCTATTAAACAGATTGTAATACTAGGAGAACGGATTTCAGTTTGTGCTTCTATTATGCTTGGTATCAATGAATTGTATATTGTCGTATGTATGCTGTGTCAGTTTTGTGATATACTTTACAATTAAAACAATTTCTGAAGAAATCTCACTAAATTTCTTAACTTTTTTTGAAATGAAAAGATAGATCATTTTCTACGTTATGCATTCAAAATAGGCAAAACCGCCCGGATGACCGGAGTCATTTACATGTAGGGATGAAAATGGAGTGAAAACTTTCCGTTTTTCCGGAGGAAAAATGGAAACGAAGAGGAAATATGAAAACGGAAACAGAAATATGCAAAACGGAAGTGGAAATGGAATTTTTTTATGCGGAAACGGAAACAAAAACGGAACGGTGTTTTCCGGTGGAACATGCATGGAAATGAAACTTTCCGTTTCCGTGAATATGGAATTTCTTTTTTTACTGTAGACCTATAGCTGCTTTGTAGCCCAACCATCAAAGAGAACACAATGACACAATTAGTAGAATGGGTCTAAGGCCCAACTTCTACTACCACACATGTACTCAGCTTGACCCTATACGCAATTGTCCGGTACTACTACAATACTACGCTAAGTTGCTAACATAATGATATTATTTTGTAGCCATGTTAACAACTTATTAAATTTGTTTGTTTTTGTGTGTATTTCTCTATGATTCAAGGGGTTTTTAAGTTCCGATCAATACCTATTTCTGTTTCCGTATCCGCTTTGTATTCGCTCTGTGTCCGTTTCCGGTAGTATCTGTTTCCGCATTCATTTCCGGGGTTTCTGTATTCATTTCCGCTTCTGCAAAATAATATGAAAATAAATATGACAGCACTCAGTTTCATCCGTTTCCGCTCCGTTTTCATCCCTATTTACATGAAGGTGATGTAAGCGCCGCACAGCATGTGCAGCTGGCCATCACTAGGCCATCAGAAAGACGTTTCAGAATTACATGGGAAGGAGATGGGGGGGGTTGTATGGAGGTGTGTAAACTATGCAGAACCGATAAGATTAGCCTAATTCACTAGTACTTCCCTGGTTGGTTCTCCCCGAGCCGGCACAGTCCAGAGCTTGATGAGATCGGCAATCTCCTTGTAGACACGTCTGGCACCCCAGAAGTCCTTGTCGAAAATCTGTGCATTCCTAGCGTTCCACAAGGTGACAGCGCATGCGGCAAAAAGTATATGCCAGAGCCTTCCATGTAGGTTCCGCGCTTGCTCAGAGCAGAGGAAGTCTTGGGTTGTTTCTGATGTTTCTTAACTGACCGGTGCCATTTTTCGTAGTTTGTATGACTCTGACTGATTGTTATTCTGGCTCATAGCTTATGGCCATCATTTGGTTATTTGTGCTCTCAATTTGTTGGGCTGTGTGTTCATGGATTTACTACTAGATTCACATGTACAGACTAATTACCAGATAGGAGAAAAATCAGAGTATTGTGTGACTACTCTTTCTGTGTGGAGATACCCTGCAGTCCATCTGTATATTTAGACAGCAGAGCATCATGTGTTCCATCTTTTTGTACTGAAATTTGTGTGCTACCTTAAGCTGCGCTACTGCAAGAAGAATACTGTGTTGCCTAAAAAGAAAAGAGTATTGCCTCATATTTCAGTGTGGACAAAAGTACACTGCAGTCCATCCGTATTAGCAAATTTCACAGCAGAGCATTGTAGGCATCTTTTGTCCTGAAATTTATTTGCTAATCTGGGTTGAACATATGACATCTCTTTTTATCAAGTAAATAGCATAAAACTACTACTTTACAGGCTAGGGTTCCAAAAAACTACCGGTTTTTATTTTTTCTCAGATAACTACCAAATGGGTGGTCGGCTGTTTCAAAAAACCCAAATCGTCGTGTCTTTATCAGTTGATCACGATTATGACAGGTTGGGCCCGCACCTAAAACAAACCGTTAGTTTGACCGTTAACTTACATGTGGAGCCCACATGTAAGTTTCCTCTTCCTCTTCTCTTTCTTCTTCCTCTCTATCTCTTCTCTTCCCTCCTCTCTGCCTCCCGTGCTGGCCCTCTCACCTCCTGAGCCTGTTGGAAATATGCCCTAGAGGCAATAATAAATGGTTATTATTATATTTCTTAGTTCATGGTAATTGTCTATTATTCATGTTATAATTGTATTGTCCGAAAATCGTAATACATGTGTGAATACATAGACCACAACGTGTCCCTAGTAAGCCTCTAGTTGACTAGCTCGTTGATCAAAAGATAGTCATGGTTTCCTGAATATGGACATTGGATGTCATTGATAACGGGATCACATCATTAGGAGAATGATGTGATGGACAGGACCCAATCCTAAGCATAGCATAAAAGATCGTGTAGTTTCGTTTGCTAGAGCTTTTCCAATGTCAAGTATCTTTTCCTTAGACCATGAGATCGTGCAACTCCCGGATACCGTAGGAGTGCTTTGGGTGTGCCAAACGTCACAACGTAACTGGGTGACTATAAAGGTGCACTACAGGTATCTCCGAAAGTGTCTGTTGGGTTGGCACTGATCGAGACTGGGATTTGTCACTCCGTGTGACGGAGAGGTATCTCTGGGCACACTCGGTAATGCATCATCATAATGAGCTCAATGTGACTAAGGCGTTAGTCACGGGATCATGCATTGCGGTACGAGTAAAGAGACTTGCCGGTAACGAGATTGAACAAGGTATTGGGATACCGACGATCGAATCTCGGGCAAGTAACATACCGATTGACAAAGGGAATTGTATACGGGATTGATTGAATCCTCGACACCGTGGTTCATCCGATGAGATCATCGTGGAACATGTGGGAGCCAACATGGGTATCCAGATCCCGCTGTTGGTTATTGACCGGAGAGGCGTCTCGGTCATGTCTGCATGTCTCCCGAACCCGTAGGGTCTACACACTTAAGGTTCGGTGACGCTAGGGTTGTAAAGATATGTGTATGCGGAAACCCGAAAGTTGTTCGGAGTCCCGGATGAGATCCCGGACGTCACGAGAGGTTCCGGAATGGTCCGGAGGTGAAAAATTATATATAGGAAGTCAAGTTTCGGCCACCGGGAAAGTTTCGGGGGTTACCGGTATTGTACCGGGACCACCGGAAGGGTCCCGGGGGTCCACCGGGTGGGGCCACCTATCCCGGAGGGCCCCGTGGGCTGAAGTGGGAAGGGAACCAGCCCCTAGTGGGCTGGGCGCCCCCCCATGGGCCTCCCCCATGCGCCTAGGGTTG
>NC_057814.1:608710519-608717418 GCF_018294505.1 Triticum aestivum
TCTCCGTCTCGCAGAAGCTCGGCGAAGCCCTGCCGAGACCCGCTACATCCACCACCACGCCGTCGTGCTGCTGGATCTCCATCAACCTCTCCTTCCCCCTTGCTGGATCAAGAAGGAGGAGACGTCGCTGCACCGTACGTGTGTTGAACGCGGAGGTGCCGTCCGTTCGGCACTCGGTCATCGGTGATTTGGATCACGGCGAGTACGACTCCGTCATCCACGTTCATTGGAACGCTTCCGCTTGCGATCTACAAGGGTATGTAGATGCACTCCTTTCCCCTCGTTGCTAGTATACTCCATAGATGCTTCTTGGTGAGCGTAGGAAATTTTTAAAATTATGCTACGATTCCCAACAGTGGCATCATGAGCCAGGCCTATGCGTAGTTACTATGCACGAGTAGAACACAAAGCAGTTGTGGGCGTTGAGTTTGCCAATTCTTCTTGCCGCTACTAGTCTTTTCTTGTTTCGGCGGCATTGTAGGATGAAGCGGCCCGGACCGACCTTACACGTACGCTTACGTGAGACAGGTTCCACCGATTGACATGCACTAGTTGCATAAGGTGGCTAGCGGGTGTTTGTCTCTCCTACTTTAGTCGGAACGGATTCGATGAAAAGGGTCCTTATGAAGGGTAAATAGAAATTGGCAAATCACGTTGTGGTCATACGTAGGTAAGAAAACGTTCTTGCTAGAAACCTACAAACCACGTAAAAACTTGCAACAACAATTAGAGGACGTCTAACTTGTTTTTGCAGCAAGTGCTATGTGATGTGATATGGCCAGAAGATGTGATGAATGATATATGTGATGTATGAGATTGATCATATTCTTGTAATAGGAATCACGACTTGCATGTCGATGAGTATGACAACCGGCAGGAGCCATAGAGTTGTCTTTATTATTTTGCATGACCTGCGTGTCATTGAATAACGCCATGTAAATTACTTTTCTTTGTTGCTAAACGCGTTAGCCATAGAAGTAGAAGTAATCGTTGGCGTGACGACTTCATGAAGACACAATGATGGAGATCATGGTGTCATGCCGGTGACGAAGATGATCATGGTGCCCCGAAGATGGAGATCAAAGGAGCATGATGATATTGGCCATATCATGTCACTATTTGATTGCATGTGATGTTTATCATGTTTTTGCATCTTATTTGCTTAGAACGACGGTAGTAAGTAAGATGATCCCTTATAATAATTTCAAGAAAGTGTTCACCCTAACTGTGCACCGTTGCGAAGGTTCGTTGTTTCGAAGCACCACGTGATGATCGGGTGTGATAGATTCTAACGTTCGAATACAACGGGTGTTGACGAGCCTAGCATGTACAGACATGGCCTCGGAACACACGCAATACACTTAGGTTGACTTGACGAGCCTAGCATGTACAGACATGGCCTCGGAACACGGAGGACCGAAAGGTCGAGCATGAGTCGTATAGAAGATATGATCAACATGGAGATGTTCACCGATCTTGACTAGTCCGTCTCACGTGATGATCGGACACGGCCTAGTTAACTCGGATCATGTTTCACTTAGATGACTAGAGGGATGTCTATCTGAGTGGGAGTTCATTATATAATTTGATTAGATGAACTTAATTATCATGAACTTAGTCTAAAATCTTTACACTATGTCTTGTAGATCAAATGGCCAACGTTGTCCTCAATTTCAACGCGTTCCTAGAGAAAACCAAGCTGAAAGATGATGGCAGCAATTATACGGACTGGGTCCGGAACCTGAGGCTCATCCTCATAGTAGCCAAGAAAGATTATGTCTTAGAAGCACCTATAGGTGATGCACCAATCCCAGAGAACCAAGACGTTATGAACGCTTGGCAGCAGCGTGCTGATGATTACTCTCTCGTTCAGTGCGGCATGCTTTACAGCTTAGAACCGGGTCTCCAAAAGCGTTTTGAGAAACATGGAGCATATGAGATGTTCGAGGAGCTGAAATTGGTTTTCCAAGCTCATGCCCGGGTCGAGAGATATGATGTCTCCGACAAGTTCTTCAGCTGTAAAATGGAGGAGAATAGTTCTGTAAGTGAGCACATACTCAGAATGTCTGGGTTGCACAACCGCTTGACTCAGCTGGGAGTTAATCTCCCGGATGACGCGGTCATTGACAGAATCCTTCAGTCGCTTCCACCAAGCTTCAAGAGTTTTGTGATGAACTACAATATGCAGGGGATGGAAAAGGCCATTCCCGAGGTATATTCAATGCTGAAATCAGCGGAGGTGGAGATCAGAAAAGAACATCAAGTGTTGATGGTGAATAAAACCACTAAGTTCAAGAAGGGCAAGGGTAAGAAGAACTTCAAGAAGGACGGCAAGGGAGTTGCCGCGCCCGGTAAACCAGTTACTGGGAAGAAGTCAAAGAATGGACCCAAGCCCGAGACTGAGTGCTTTTATTGCAAGGGAAGTGGTCACTGAAGCGGAACTGCCCCAAATACTTAGCGGACAAGAAGAAGGCCGGCAACACCAAAGGTATATGTGATATACATGTAATTGATGTGTACCTTACCAGTACTCGTAGTAGCTCCTGGGTATTTGATACCGGTGCGGTTGCTCATATTTGTAACTCAAAACAGGAACTACGGAATAAACGGAGACTGGCGAAGGACGAGGTGACGATGCGCGTCGGGAATGGTTCCAAGGTCGATGTGATCGCCGTCGGCACGCTACCTCTGCATCTACCCACGGGATTAGTTTTAAACCTCAATAATTGTTATTTAGTGCCAGCTTTGAGCATGAACATTGTATCTGGATCTCGTTTAATTCGAGATGGCTACTCATTTAAATCCGAGAATAATGGTTGTTCTATTTATTTGAGAGATATGTTTTATGGTCATGCCCCGCTGGTCAATGGTTTATTTTTGATGAATCTCAAACGTGATGTTACACATATTCATAGTGTGAATACCAAAAGATGTAAAGTTGATAACGATAGTCCCACATACTTGTGGCACTGCCGCCTTGGTCACATTGGTGTAAAGCGCATGAAGAAGCTCCATGCAGATGGACTTTTGGAGTCTCTTGATTACGAATCATTTGACACGTGCGAACCATGCCTCATGGGTAAGATAACCAAGACTCCGTTCTCCGGAACAATGGAGCGAGCAACCAACTTATTGGAAATCATACATACCGATGTGTGCGGTCCAATGAGTGTTGAGGCTCGCGGAGGATATCGTTATGTTCTCACTCTCACTGATGATTTAAGTAGATATGGGTATGTCTACCTAATGAAACACAAGTCTGAAACCTTTGAAAAGTTCAAGGAATTTCAGAGTGAGGTTGAGAATCAACGTGACAGGAGAATAAAATTCTTACGATCAGATCGTGGTGGAGAATATTTAAGTCACGAGTTTGGTGCACACTTAAGGAAATGTGGAATAGTTTCACAACTCACGCCGCCTGGAACACCTCAGAGAAACGGTGTGTCCGAACGTCGTAATCGCACTCTATTGGATATGGTGCGATCTATGATGTCTCTTACCGATTTACCGCTCTCATTTTGGGGCTATGCTTTAGAGACTGCCGCATTCACTTTAAATAGGGCTCCGTCGAAATCCGTTGAGACGACACCGTATGAACTATGGTTTGGGAAGAAACCTAAGTTGTCGTTTCTAAAAGTTTGGGGATGCGATGCTTATGTCAAGAAACTTCAACCTGAAAAGCTCGAACCCAAATCGGAAAAATGCGTCTTCATAGGATACCCTAAGGAAACTATTGGGTATACCTTCTACCTCAGATCCGAAGGCAAGATCTTCATTGCCAAGAACAGGTCCTTTCTAGAGAAGGAGTTTCTCTCGAAAGAATTGAGTGGGAGGAAAGTGGAACTTGATGAGGTGATAGTCACCCCTTCCGAACCGGAAAGTAGCGCAGCGCGGGAAAATGTTCTTGTGTTGCCTACACCGACTGGGGAGGAAGTTAATGATGATGATCATGAAGCTTCGGATCAAGTTACTGAACTTCGTAGGTCCACAAGGACACGTTCCGCACCAGAGTGGTACGGCAACCCTGTCCTGGAAATCATGTTGTTAGACAACGGTGAACCTTCGAACTATGAAGAAGCGATGGCGGGCCCGGATTCCGACAAATGGCTAGAAGCCATGAAATCCGAGATAGAATCCATGTATGAAAACGAAGTATGGACTTTGACTGACTTGCCCGATGATCGGCGAGCCATAGAAAACAAATGGATCTTTAAGAAGAAGACAGACGTGGATGGTAATGTAACCATCTATAAGGCTCGACTTGTCGCTAAGGGTTATCGACAAGTTCAAGGGGTTGACTACGATGAGACTTTCTCACCCGTAGCGAAGCTGAAGTGCGTCCGAATCATGTTAGCAATTGCCGCATACTACGATTATGAGATATGGCAGATGGACGTCAAAACGGCATTCCTTAATGGCTTCCTTAAGGAAGAGTTGTATATGATGCAGCCGGAAGGTTTTGTCGATCCTAAGAATGCTAACAAAGTATGCAAGCTCCAGCGCTCAACCTATGGGCTGGTGCAAGCATCTCGGAGTTGGAACATTCGCTTTGATGAGATGATCAAAGCGTTTGGGTTTACACGGACTTATGGAGAAGCCTGTGTTTACAAGAAAGTGAGTGGGAGCTCTGTAGCATTTCTCATATTATATGTGGATGACATATTGTTGATGGGAAATGATATAGAATTCTTGGAGAGTATAAAGGCCTATTTGAATAAGTGTTTTTCAATGAAGGACCTTGGAGAAGCTGCTTATATATTAGGCATCAAGATCTATAGAGATAGATCAAGACGCCTCATTGGTCTTTCACAGAGTACATACCTTGACAAGATATTGAAGAAGTTCAGTATGGATCACTCCAAGAAGGGGTTCTTGCCTGTATTGCAAGGTGTGCAATTGAGCACGGCTCAATGCCCGACCACGGCAAAAGATATAGAAAAGATGAGTGTCATCCCCTATGCCTCGGCCATAGGGTCTATTATGTATGCCATGCTGTGTACCAGACCTGATGTAAACCTTGCCGTAAGTTTGGTAGGAAGGTACCAAAGTAATCCCGGCATAGAACACTGGACAGCGGTCAAGAATATCCTGAAGTACCTGAAGAGCAC
The DNA here is from genome assembly GCF_018294505.1 of Triticum aestivum. NCBI lineage: Eukaryota > Viridiplantae > Streptophyta > Magnoliopsida > Poales > Poaceae > Triticum > Triticum aestivum. Next base: position 608,715,628 of record NC_057814.1, read on the forward strand.
TAAGGATATGTTTCTCGTTTATGGAGGTGACGAAGAGCTCGTCGTAAAGGGTTACGTCGACGCTAGCTTCGACACAGATCTGGATGACTCGAAGTCACAAACCGGATACGTGTATATTTTGAATGGAGGAGCAATAAGCTGGTGCAGTTGTAAGCAAAGCGTCGTGGCGGGATCTACATGTGAAGCGGAGTACATGGCAGCCTCGGAGGCAGCACAGGAAGCAGTCTGGATGAAGGAGTTCATTACCGACCTAGGGGTGATTCCCAATGCGTCGGGCCCGATGACTCTCTTCTGTGACAACACTGGAGCCATTGCCCTTGCGAAGGAGCCCAGGTTTCACAGGAAGACCAGGCATATCAAGCGTCGCTTCAACTCCATTCGTGAAAGTGTTCAAAATGGAGACATAGATATTTGTAAAGTACATACGGACCTGAATGTAGCAGATCCGTTGACTAAACCTCTCCCTAGAGCAAAACATGATCAACACCAGGACGCAATGGGTGTTCGATTCATCACAATGTAACTAGATTATTGACTCTAGTGCAAGTGGGAGACTATTGGAAATATGCCCTAGAGGCAATAATAAATGGTTATTATTATATTTCTTAGTTCATGGTAATTGTCTATTATTCATGCTATAATTGTATTGTCCGGAAATCGTAATACATGTGTGAATACATAGACCACAACGTGTCCCTAGTAAGCCTCTAGTTGACTAGCTCGTTGCTCAAAAGATAGTCATGGTTTCCTGACTATGGACATTGGATGTCATTGATAACGGGATCACATCATTAGGAGAATGATGTGATGGACAGGACCCAATCCTAAGCATAGCATAAAAGATCGTGTAGTTTCGTTTGCTAGAGCTTTTCCAATGTCAAGTATCTTTTCCTTAGACCATGAGATCGTGCAACTGCCGGATACCGTAGGAGTGCTTTGGGTGTGCCAAACGTCACAACGTAACTGGGTGACTATAAAGGTGCACTACGGGTATCTCTGAAAGTGTCTGTTGGGTTGGCACGGATCGAGACTAGGATTTGTCACTCCGTGTGACGGAGAGGTATCTCTGGGCCCACTCGGTAATGCATCGTAGTAATGAGCTCAATGTGACTAAGGCATTAGTCACGGGATCATGCATTGCGGTACGAGTAAAGAGACTTGCCGGTAACGAGATTGAACAAGGTATTGGGATACCGACGATCGAATCTCGGGCAAGTAACATACCGATTGACAAAGGGAATTGTATACGGGATTGATTGAATCCTCGACACCGTGGTTCATCCGATGAGATCATCGTGGAACATGTGGGAGCCAACATGGGTATCCAGATCCCGCTGTTGGTTATTGACCGGAGAGGCGTCTCGGTCATGTCTGCATGTCTCCCGAACCCGTAGGGTCTACACACTTAAGGTTCGATGACGCTAGGGTTGTAGAGATATGTGTATGCGGAAACCCGAAAGTTGTTCGGAGTCCCGGATGAGATCCCGGACGTCACGAGAGGTTCCGGAATGGTCCGGAGGTGAAGAATTATATATAGGAAGTCAAGTTTCGGCCACCGGGAAAGTTTCGGGGGTTACCGGTATTGTACCGGGACCACCGGAAGGGTCCCGGGGGTCCATCGGGTGGGGCCACCTATCCCGGAGGGCCCCATGGGCTGAAGTGGGAAGGGAACCAGCCCCTAGTGGGCTGGGCGCCCCCCATGGGCCTCCCCCCATGCGCCTAGGGTTGGGAACCCTAAGGGGGGGAGCTTCCCACTTGCCTTGGGGGGCAAGGCACCCCTTTCCCCCCTTT
>NC_057814.1:608717687-608731494 GCF_018294505.1 Triticum aestivum
ACAGCCTTGGGCGCCTCCCTCCTCCCCTGCTACACCTCTCCGTCTCGCAGAAGCTCGGCGAAGCCCTGCCGAGACCCGCTACATCCACCACCACGCCGTCGTGCTGCTGGATCTCCATCAACCTCTCCTTCCCCCTTGCTGGATCAAGAAGGAGGAGACGTCGCTGCACCGTACGTGTGTTGAACGCGGAGGTGTCGTCCGTTCGGCACTCGGTCATCGGTGATTTGGATCACGGCGAGTACGACTCCGTCATCCACGTTCATTGGAACGCTTCCGCTCGCGATCTACAAGGGTATGTAGATGCACTCCTTTCCCCTCGTTGCTAGTATACTCCATAGATGCTTCTTGGTGAGCGTAGGAAAATTTTAAAATTATGCTACGATTCCCAACAGAGCCGGCGACCCCCCTCCCCTCCCAAGCCGGCGATCCTCCCCCCAAGCCGGCGCCCCTCCCCCCAAGCCGGCGCCCCTCTCCCCATCCCAAGCTGGCGACGACCCTCCCTCTCCTCCCCAGCGTCCCAATAGTTGTGGTAGGTGCTCGCCAGAGCTCCTGTTGGCGACGGTGGCGACGAGGCCGGCCTCGTCCGCAGCGACGGGAGCTGCGCAGTCACCAGTGGATGGGGGATGGGAGCCGTCGCGTCGAGCTTGAGGAGCTCGCGGCAGGGGATGGGGGCGGCCGCAGGCAAGGCGCGGCGTGGCGGCAGGTGACTCGCAAGTCAGCGACAGGGGAGTCATGGCGTGGCGATGGCCGCAGGCGAGGCACGGCATGGCGGCCACTGCGGGCGAGGCTCGCCTGCCTCAGGCGATGACCGGCGTGGATCCAGCCGCTGCGGGCGCGGCTGGCCGGCCTCAGGTGGTGCACAGCATCAATTCCGCCGCTGTAGGCGTGGCTCGCCGGCCGGAGGAAGCATGGCTGCCCTGCCGAGCGGGATCGAGCTCCTGGCTGCCGTGGGGACCCGATTGCTTTTTTAGAAAAGTCACAGGGACCTGATTGCTTTTTTCAGAAAACTTACAGGGACCCGGATGCTTTTTAAAAAACTTACATGTGGGACCCACATGTAAGTTAACGGTCAAAGTAAACGGCCAAACAAACGGTTATCTTACATGTGGGCCCGAACTGTCATAATCATGACCAACTGATAAAGACTCGACAATTTGGGTTTTTTGAAACAGCCGACCACCCATGTGGTAGTTATCTGAGAAAAATTAAAAACCGGTAGTTTTTTGGAACCCTAGCATGTAAAGTAGTAGTTTTATGCTATTTACTCCTTTTTATCCAAAACTTATTGTGGGGAAGGCCGTTTTGCCTCTAGGGTGCATATGCTCTCGAATATACAGGAAAATCAAAATAAATAGTCAATACATTTTAAAAATTCTGAATTTTTGTGTAGATGTTCTTGTTAGTGTAACAAGCGTGCTTGACAATTTTCATGAGAAACGGTATCGCAGTACTTTGTCAGTTAAAAAAAAATTAAGTGTAACGTTTGAAGGTCACATTTGGGGTTTGACTTGTTTTCTTTTGGCACTGGTCAAAATGCTTAAGCTTTCCCTGGCATTTGAGTATGACAATGAACCCATATAATTTTTTTCAGATTTGTTTTTTTTTTTACGTGAACAGCAGGAGCTCTGCTTTTGCATTGAAGAAAAAAAGAAGTATTACAAGACAGTCAGCCGGGGACAGGGGGAACCCAGCCGGCACTCTGAAGACAAGTACATCAAAACACTGACAAAAAAAGGAGAAAACCCCCTCTCAACTATGTGTCCCCAGCGGCCGCCTCCCTGGTGGCCTCGTAGAACATCTTGATCTCTTCTCTGATCAGACCAGCTAGCGCGATCGGCGTCATCTCTTCTCTTTCAGATTTGTTTGACATTTACAAAAAACATATTTGATGTGCAGGAGCATATGCTCTCAAGAGTCGAAATGGATTTGCCATCTTTAATGGGTCTACGCTTTGATGTTGCCCAATTATTTTTCTGAAAGGATTGCCCAATGTTTGTCAGTGCTTCATTATGTAACTTCTGTACATTGCTTTTCCAATCCCAGTATTATTGCATACATTCATATATTCAAATTCGGTTGTCGCTTTCTATCGAGTGCACCAGATTGCAGGGAGCCCCTATTTCACGCGTAGGTTGGTGAATAGCCACCAACCGGCTTTCCTATTTTTTTAATGGTTTTCTCCTTTCATTTTCCATTTTTGTTTCTTTTTTTTTGATTTTTTCGCTTTGAGGACTGTTCATGAATCTCAATTTCAAAAAAAGTTTGGAATTTCAAAAAAGTTCTTAATTTCAAAAACTTTACATGAACTTTTACAAAAATTATGAAGTAAAAACGTATTCAAAAATTGAAAAATTGTTTAATGAATTCAGAAAATGTTCTTGATTTAAAAAAAAGTTACCTAATTTAAAAAATTTCATTGATTCAAAAAATGTTCACAAGTTTCGAAAAGGCATTATTGATTTAAAAAATGTTCACGAATTTCCAGAAATGTTCCAATATTTGAAAATTGCTCCCGGATTTGAAGAAGTTCAAGAGTTTGACATAAAAAGTTCGAGGATTTGCAAAAGAAAAAAATAAAGGAAATAAAAATGAGAAAAAAACGAAACAACAAAGAAAAAACCGGAAGAAAAAAGCAAGAAAAAAGGAGGCCACCGGTACTGAGGAAGAGTAGAATAAGGGAGGTCACAACCGAGAACGAGGAAGAGTATAACATAGGAGGCCGCAATTGATAGTGAGGAAGAGTAGAACATTGGAGGCCGCCGCTGCTTGGATCTCAAGAAAGCCACCTCCAAAGCCTTGTCACGCCTCACAGCCGGTGGGCTTGCCCGCTTCACACAGGTGGAGGCCACTATTCATCCCCTCGTGCTGAAGCTAAACTTGGTGGGCTCATCGCCGGTCGGTGAGCTTGCCCACTTTGTGGAGGCAGAGGCTACTTTCCCTTTCTATTGAAGCTTCATTTTCCGGGGCTCATGGTCGTTGCCGGAAATGGCAAGGCATGTTGTGGGAAATAGGCGCCGCCACTGCCGGCGATCTTTTAGACTAGGTTATAATAACCTAGTCCGCTATAGTTTTATTGAAATATGTCAAAAATGTAATGTATGTGCTCCAGTTTAGATGAAAATCATCTGGTATTATGCAAAAATTCTCTAAGTCTATATGAAAATTGTCTAGTTTGTTTAAATTTGCATCAAATGTGACCAGACGTTTGCGGCTAGCTATGGATGGCCGGTTCCCGTATCAGTGTCCAGACCTGTCCACGGATGGATCCAGTATCCATTTTAGCCATGTTAGAAATGCCCTAACATATGCATGTTACTAGTCTAAATAAATTATTTCCCACTACAACAAGGAGCCCGACCCAAGAAAGTTTTCAGATACCTAAGATTTACAAACGCTTATAAATTAGTAAGGCCCTGTTTGAATTATTGTGTTCTTTTTAATACACCTAAAAAATACACATCTCAACTCATCGTTTTGTCTCCGGCTGAAAATTGCTAAGCCGCCGGTAAGATTCAAGTGTAAAATAAACACCTCCATATTATTAAATTACAATGATTCCAAGCGCGGCCTAACACGTATCTACGCGGAGAGTTGACACCAAGGGGCATCCGAGAGCAACTGGTTGATGAGCACTTCTTCCGGAGCCTCCCAACAATCACTTGGGGGTGGGATTTGGCGCACTCTCAGTCACCGCGAAAAACATGTTTATTTTTGCTTCCGCGAGAGGCACGGCCCGTGCCTCTCGAAAAAAAATGTGTCTTCTCTTTCTTTTTTTCTTCCGTGAGAGACATGGTATTGCTTCCACGCGAGCATGCCTCTAGAAAACGAAAAAAACATGTTTTTTTTCAGGAGAGGCACGGGTTTGATTCCGCGAGAGGCACGGATTTGATCCCGTGAGCGAAAACATGGGTCATGTAACACCCCCTGCATGGGCTGTCACCGTGTGGTTTGTAACTGCGTGTGGGCTACAAGATGGTCCAAGAGATGTCCTTGTGTGGGCCTGGTAGGAGGAGTATATGTATGGCGTTTGTTACACCTAAGGGACTCATTGTGCAGAATGGGGAGCTCCTTGCGGCAAATAGACGGCTCTCCGCACATACCGCACCCGAATTGGGCCGTCCCATTGAGGTCAAACCCTTAGTGTAGAGTGGAGCACAAAAACACTTAAAGGAAAATTTGTGCAAGCCAGGAGTCGATCCCGGGAAGTTTTATTGAGGTCGGAACATCTCTAGCCAGTCACTCAGAGGTTGTGACGTATGGGTAGCGCTAAATATCAAGAACAAAAGAGATATAACTCAACATTACTCAAAGATTTTATCATTTTAAGAAAACATACAATTCATTAAATTCTAGTTTCTTTCGAAAAAGCGAATAATTTTTTGAAAACACAAACAAATTTTGAAAACACAACAGAATTTTGAAACTCTGATCTTTTTTGAAAACATGAAAAAAATTACAAATTCCGAACAATTTTTTTAAACATGAACAAAATTTTAAACTCTAAACTCTTTTGAAAACACGACCGATATTTAAATAGCGAACACTTTTTTTCAAAATGCGAACAAAATTTTGAAACTCCAAACGTTTTTCAAAAACATGATTGTCTTCATTAATTTAGAATATTCGTTAACATCGCGAACAATTTTTGAAAATGTGAACACAATTTGAAAATTTCAAACATCTTTTGGAACGTGAACAAAATGCCAAAACTACAAATATTTATTGAAAACATGAATAAAAATTCCAAACATTTTGGGAAATTGGGAATACAATTTGGAATTTTTGAACATCTTTTCGAATTGTGACAAAAATGTGAAAAATAGAAAGATTTTATGAAATTATGAACAAAATTTTGAAAATATGATGCTATTTGAAATAATATAAACAGATTTGAAAATTAGAACATTTTTGAAAATTCTGAAGAAATATTGAAATGTTTAAGAAAAAGAAAAAGGAAAAAGAAAAATAATAAATGAAAAAACAGTAAAGGAAAAAAGAACTGAAAAAGACACTAAAGAAAACCCGAAAAAACCAATAGAAGAAAATAAACAGAAAAAAATCGGTTCAGGGAACCTTCTAGAAGGTTCCCAAAACCGGTTGGCACCTACCTGTGGTCACGCTGTAAAGTTGGCCCGCCTAGATCCCATGCTTTGTGCGCTACGCATGTGCATTGCGTCGAACTATCAACACAATGAGCGAGGCATAGGGAATTCCTGCATAATGCATCAAGATATTTTGCTGGTGTTAATCCCCAAGGTAATAAACCAGACACTTATTTCTCAGTTTAGGCCCATAAGTTTTTGTGATGTGCTCTATAAGATAGCATCAAAGGTGATAGCAAACATGTTGAAAGTTATCCCGCCCGACATTATCTCTAAGGAACAGTCAGCATTTGTGCCTGAAAGGCTCATTATAGATAACATCATTAGTGCCTATGAATGTCTTCACTTCATTAAAAGAAGTAAATCCAAGGCCAATAGTTATTTGTGCATGCAATCTAGACATGATGAAAAAGCGTATGTCAGGCTTGAATGGTCTTATCTTCAGGCCCATCATGGTAAGCTTGGTTTTGCTCCGGTATGGATTGATATTATTATGGGCATTGTCGGTTCAGTGTCTTGTTCAGTTCTTTTCAATGGAGAAAAACTAGAATAATTCAAATCTACAAGAGGAATCCGGCAGCGAGATCTTATTTCCCCTTACCTTTTTTTGATTGCAGCAGAGGATCTCTCGTGCCTCCTGGAATCCAGTTCTCAATCATCGGTGCTTAGTGGGATCAAGGTGGCACCAACAGCCCCGGCTGTAAACCATCTCTTATTTGCTGATGGCAGCATGTTGCTTTTCAAATCAAATGTTAAAGGTGTTAATGAGGTATCAAACCTGCTCAATTCTTATTCTGGAACTTCAGGTCAAAGGGTGAATCATGAAAAATCCTCTGTATGTTTTAGTACAGGGTGTCCCTAATCACTAAGGGAAACTGTAAAAAAAATCTCTTAATCTGCAGAATGAAACTCTGAGTGACACACACTTGGGAAAGCCAACTAATGTCGGTCAATCCAAGGATGGCACTTTTAGATACTTGAGAGACAGGGTGTGGGAGAAAATACAGGGATGATGGAGAAGCTGCTATCAACGGTAGGGAAGGAGGTACTCATAAAATCAGTTGCTCAGGCTACCGGTCTACTCTATGATCTTCCCACATATCGATGACCCATCAACACTTGAAGCATTGACAACTATAGAAGCTCTTGGCCTAGCCTCGGATCTTTATGTGCATAGGTTGGTGGTGGTGACCTCAGATTGCAAAGTCACAATTGAAGTTATAAAAAGCCGAAGTTCAGTAAGCTATGGAGCTGTGATGCATGAAATCATAGCGTAGTCATCGTCATTTCTTTCTTCTGTTTTTTAAATACGAGTTTAGGGCCTCGAATGTGGAGGCGCATAATCTCGCAAAGCATGTATTAACGTTGGGGGTTCGCCGCCATATTTGGTTAGGCCAACCCGAAATCTTGCTTTCGTCCCTGTACGTCTTTTATGGCAAGTTTAGTGACGTGAGGATGGTAAGTTTAGTTCACGAGAGATGGCAACTTTGTGTTTCAGTTTATTTTTGACAGAAAATTGCCATGTGTGTCAGCTAACTGGTCATCCCCCTGCATCACTAAAATTATCATCAAAAACATTTGATTTGCCACGTGCTCGTACCTGACGTCAGGTACTTATCATTTCCGATCAATAAAGCTTTTTGAGTCTAAAAAAAACTAAGGGACTCATTCATGTTGCAGATGAATGAACTCTGATCCTCCCTTCGATTCTCCTCAAATTATCCAAAACTGCCAAGGTACTCAGGTGATTTGTCCGATCTCGATCCATTCCACGACCCGGGTCGTGACAGGCCAACACACGCACGCACGAGAGGACGCATGGCTCGGTCCACCGCACCTCACCCACCGAGGATCGCTTCGTTTTGGCAAGTCAAATCCGCCAAAACGTCTGTGCGTCACACCGGCAGCGAGTCCACCGCACTGCACCATGCATCACCAGCTAGCTAGCTAGCACACACGGCGCGTCCGTCTTTTTCTTTAGAAGAATCACATGACAAGTCCGCCCCTTTTTTTTAGAATCACATGGCGCATGCAGCCGGATTACATTACGCACGCCATGCAGTAATCAATCGGCACATAAACCCCCTCCTACTCCTCCTCCTGAACCCCACCGTCCCATCTGCTCCTTCCACACAGATCCACAGGCCGATTTTCTCCTCCGGAGGCCGCCCGGCGATGATGCAAGCCACCACGGCGGCGGCGGCGGCGCAGCTGCTAACAGGCAATCACGTCCCTTCGATCGATATATATATGATTCTTCCTTGTCTCGGAGAGATCTCGCTCGGGTCCTTTTGTTGGGTTAGATTAGATTAGATTTCGTTTTCCGAACTGTGGGTCAGATTTGATTTGATTTGATTCGGATTGAGGGTTTTTATCTTGACCCGGCACCGGCCGTTCCGTCTTGTGTGGTGCAGATACGAGGAGAAGGCCCAGATATAGTAGGGCTCGGCTGGGAGCGACGAGATTATCCTGGCCAGGTATACGTCCGCTCTGTATCTTGATTGATTGATGATTTCCCTGCTGTTGTTGTTTTATCTTCTTTAGGTCCAAATCAAAAATTCCAGACAGGAAATGGAGAACTGGGGAATGAGGGGGACGAATCGAAGCTCTGAACCGCGGATATGGATTCAGAGATTGCATAATTGAGAAAATTGTGTGCTGTTATGTTTTCTTCTTCAGAGGGATATGTGTTGCTATAGAAGAGAGGACGGGATTTAAAATGGGTGCTATGAACACAATTTTTCTCTCTAAATATAGAGGAACTGGAATATGCAATGTCTTCAATTAGTATTCTTTTTACAACAGAGAACAGACTAAAAGCATAAAAGAGATTTTCTGTTGATACAAGTGTTGGAATATTCATATTTCTTACTGAAATGGAACTTATCAAGTCTGTTTTTTTTTTCCTCCCCGATTCATTAACTGTTGTGTCGTCCATTTTGCAAATTGCAGGTCGATTTGCAGTGCAAGCTTTTGCAGGCCAGTGCCAAAGGCAAGTAAATCGTCTTCGGTATGACACTGACCTCTCGTTGATCGGCATGCACGTTGCTAATCTCTGTTGGTTTGCTTCTTAACAGCAGTGCTGCTACTGTCACGCATAGATTCAGTGCCATTTCTCAAGCTACTAGCCCTAGAAGAAACACAAGGAGGCAGTGCAGCGATGATCAGTCAGCCCTCCAAGCTGGATGCAGCGAGGTTAATCGCGATCAACATGGTTACGACGTGAATCGGTTTGAGGAAATCAGCCAAGACGTTTCGAAGAAATTGTGCGCTTTCTACCAGTTCTGCAGACCACACACAATCTTTGGCACTGTGAGCTCTGGCATCTTTGGTTCCAGTGTACACATGTAGTTTTGATACACACTGCCAGATGCGCTGCTTCTTATTTGGATTGTATTGTTAGATCATAGGCATAACTTCAGTGTCTCTCCTGCCAATGAAGAGCCTAGATGATTTTACTGCAACGGTACTAAAAGGATATCTCGAGGTATTATAGATTTGTATCTCTTATGAGTAATATGCTTTGGAAATTGGTAATGTACGTAGCAATATGACATTCAGATTGACAAGGTAGTATTTTTTTTTCTTTGTGCGCAGGCTTTGGCTGCTGCTTTATGTATGAACATTTACGTGGTAGGGCTGAATCAGCTATATGACATACAGATTGACAAGGTAGTATCTTTTTTCGGTTGCGTTTTGAAAAAAAAAAGGTACCTTCTTATTCCTTTATACTGTTGAATCATTTAGACTAATTATACTCTGTTTTGCAGATCAACAAGCCAGGTCTTCCATTGGCAGCTGGGGAATTTTCAGTAGCAACTGGAGTATTCTTAGTAGTCACATTCCTGATCATGGTATATTAGGTTCAACATAATGTTGCTCTAGTGTAAAAAAAATGGCTTCATGTCTAAATACTTAAGTTTTGTTGTTTCCAGAGCTTTAGCATCGGAATACGTTCAGGATCGGTGCCACTGATGTGTGCTTTAGTTGTCAGCTTCCTGCTTGGAAGTGCATACTCCATTGAGGTAAGTAGCACTTACCATGATGAGAATTGCAAAGTAAGTACCATAAATCCACCAAATGTCAAGTGACGATAATTTTCATCTCATATTTGATCCTTTTCAGGCTCCGTTGCTCCGGTGGAAACGGCACGCGCTCCTTGCTGCATCCTGTATCCTGTTTGTGAGGGCTATCTTGGTCCAGTTGGCTTTCTTTGCACATATGCAGGTACTCAGCACAACTACATACATATCTTCAGTAGCACTGCAAATTCATACTTATTTTGCTTTCTCCGTTAGTGTTTGATGATTCATTTGGCAGCAACATGTTCTGGCAAGGCCCTTGGCAGCAACAAAATCACTTGTGTTTGCAACATTGTTCATGTGTTGTTTCTCTGCCGTCATAGCTCTATTCAAGGTAATTAAACATGCAACAACTTAATAGTTTTGTTAACATCAAAAATATCTTTTAATTTAAATGTCCTGAGCTTTCAGGATATTCCTGATGTTGATGGAGACAGAGATTTTGGCATCCAATCCTTGAGTGTGAGATTGGGCCCACAAAGAGTAAGAATAGGCCCACATGTCACTAAAAGTGATCCTACAAAAATCAAATAAAACATATGCCACCGTATATTGATACCAGTTTTGAACTCATTTTTTTACTACTGTAGGTGTATCAGCTCTGCATAAGCATACTGTTGACAGCCTATGGGGCTGCCACTGTAGTAGGAGCTTCATCCACAAACCTAATTCAAAAGATCATCACTGTAAGCTATTCATTCTTTAATAAAAGTCCAAAAATTATACAAACGTTTTATATAAGTTGAGAAATCTTCTGTTGTTACACTTTTGCAATGCATTGATCATCCAGGTGTTTGGCCATGGCCTGCTTGCTTTGACACTTTGGCAGAGGTCGCGACACTTTGAGGTCGAAAACCAAGCACGTGTCACATCATTTTACATGTTCATTTGGAAGGTAATCATTTAAGTTGTTGGTTTATATTGTGCCCTCTCTCGGACATAATTAGACTTTAAGTAATGTATGCCTGATGATTATTTGCACTTTTTGTACCACTTGCATGCAGCTATTCTATGCAGAGTATTTCCTTATACCATTTGTTCAGTGAGGTCTGTACAAGGGCGAGCAGATGTGAACTACATATACATGTAAAACAATTATATGGGACCTATACTCAGGATACTCTGTCCAGTGCTTGGATTTTCCTTGTATTGTGTTATCTGTAATTTCATGGTCTAGAGGAAGAGGCAAATGTTGGATATGTAATTCAGATGCAGTACTTTGTTCACTTTCTCCGCCACTTGAGAGAAATTTCAGTTTGTTAGTTGAGGGGGACAAGATATTTCCCCTTGAATGTGCAACTTAAGCTAGAAGTGAAGACTCTGGCATATTCATGAGGATATAAGAAGTATTTTCGTGTCGTACTTTTATTGTTGTCGGCTATATACATGCTCAATTTATCTTAAGGGTGTGCCAGAACACTGTTAAAATGCCACAATTTACTCATTTTCCCTAGGCTCTTTTACTTTGAAATGGATGATATACCCCCATTTTACGTTGTCCATTCGATGAGATGCCCCATTTACATGATTGGTCACTAATTAAACCAATCTAATATTAATCTAATCTCATACATGTTGTTATTATGGTGAAGCAGCATAAAGTAGAAGATGGTTGCTCGTCCTTAATTGGTTGGTGTGCTATGACGCTAGTAGAAAACAGGGCTTTGGTTCGGGCCTGGCCAGTCCATTAGTCCCGGTTCAGTCACGAACCGGGACCCATGGGGGCATACGTCCCGGTTTGTGAGCCCAGGGGGCCGGCCGGGGCCTCGTGGGTATTGGTCCCGGTTCGTCTGGACCCATTTGTCCTGGTTCCTGGCACGAACCGGAACCAATGGGCCTCGCTCCTGGCCCACATCCATTGGTCCCCGTTCGTGGCTCGAACCGGGACAAATGAGTTGTCTATATATACCCCATCGCCGCAGCAGAGCACTCCACAGTGCTCTGTTTTTTTCTGGCCGGCGAGGGGAGGGCATTTGGGTGCTCTAGCTCACCTCCTATGCACATGAGGTGTTCGATGAAATGGCCGAGCCACACTAGTTAAGCTTTCTCCTCTCGAAGCTCGACCCTCCAAGCTCCATTTTCCCCGAGATTTCCATAGGTTTAGCGGTCCGTCACGTCCCGTCCCCGTCTTCACCGCCGTCGATCGCCTGCGCCGATCTCGTCGCCGGCACCACCGTGGTGAGCCTCTTGTTCTTATCTTCTTTCTGAAAGAAAAAATATTCTTACTTTAGATAGATACTTGTCTAATTTTCTTACTTTTATTATTGCTTGTTATTATATAGTGCTATGGTTTTGGTATCCGCCCCCGTCGGCCCACGTCTTGTCTATGATTCGGATGTGGTATATATTATCTTTTTATAACTATTTAGTTCATTTATTGTTTATGTCAATTATGCGGACCAATGTGACATAGATTTTATTTATGTAGGAGGTAGTTGAACCGGAAATTCCAACCGACCCTATTGTCGAGCGGTTAAATTTAGTTGAAGAAGAAAACAATTACTTGAAGGAAAAAATAAAAAAAATTGAGGAGGAGAAGATGATATTGGAGTTGCATGTTGCGGATGTCGTCGATAATCACAAGATCAAGATGGATGCAATGCGGTTGAAGATTAGAAAGATTAGAAAATATGCCATTCATACTGAGGCTTGGTATCATTACGCCGTTGGATCAATTGTTACCTTGGTTGTGATTATGATCGCATTTGTTGTTGCATTGAAAGGTTTTCCATAGTTTCAATGTATGATTTAACTAGATGATCTCGAGAGCTATATGTTGTTCAATGAGAACTATGTATGTACTTTGTTTTTAATGTGATGATGAACTTCTATTAATTTGGTCACTTATCTATCCATGTGAATGTATAATGGTTTTTGACACACATAATTATATATAATGCACGCAGTGCATCCAGTTTTTCCCGTAACCCTCTCAACTTTTTACCACATGCTATGTGGGTGAAATGATGATACCATGCCAACTATCAACCTTTTCAGAGTTCATTTCTAGTGCTTTTCAATTTCAGGGTCATTTAGCTCAAAAAAATTAGTAAATGCATGAAAAAATAACAAATGAAGTCAGAAAGAAATTGATGATGTAGCTTTGAATGGTGCATTTTGAACACACAAAAAGTCTGGAGTTCAAATAAGTTAAAAAAAAGAAATCCCTTTGTAACAGATGAGTTTCCGTATGAAACCCTGATACTTCGAAAGAGATTGTCCATTTTGTACACGAAGTGCATCTAGTTTTTGCCTGACCCTCTCAACTTTTTTGCACATGCTATGTGGGTGGAATGATGATACCATGTCAACTTTCAACATTTTCAGAGTTCATTTGAAATTCTTTTGAATTCAGGGTCTTATAGCTCAAAAAATCACTAAATGCATGAAAAATAACAAATGAAGTCAGAAAAGGGTTGAAAATTGATGATGTGGCTTTGAATGGTGCATTTTGAACACACAAAAAGTCTGGAGTTCAAATAAGTTCAAAAAAATGAAATCCCTTTGTCACAGATGAGTTTCCGTATGAAACTCTGATACTTCGAAAGAGATTGTCCGTTTTGTACACGAAGTGCATCTAGTTTTTGCCGTAACCCTCTCAACTTTTTTGCACATGCTATGTGGGTGAAATGATGATACCATGCCAACTTTCAACCTTTTCACAGTTCATTTGAAATGCTTTTGAATTTCAGGGTCTTATAGCTCAAAAAAATATTAAATGCATGAAAAATAACAAATGAAGTCAGAAAGGGCTGAAAATTGATGATGTGGCTTTGAATGGTGCATTTTGAACACACAAAAAGTCCGGAGTTCAAATAAGTTTAAAAAATTGAAATCCCTTTGTAACAGATGAGTTTCCGTATGAAACCCTCATACTTCGAAAGAGATTGTCCGTTTTGTACACGAAGTGCATCTAGTTTTTGCCGTAACCCTCTCAACTTTTTGCACATGCTATGTGGGTGAAATGATGATACCATGCCAACTTTCAACCTTTTCAGAGTTCATTTGAAATCCTTTTGAATTTCAGGGTCTTATAGCTCAAAAAAATCTTTAAATGCATGAAAAATAACAAATGAAGTCGGAAAGGGCTGAAAATTGATGATGTGGCTTTGAATGAACACACAAAAAGTCCGGGGTTCAAATAAGTAAGAAAAAATGAAATCCCTTTGTAACAGATGAGTTTCCGTATGAAACCCTGATACTTCGAAAGAGATTGTCCGTTTTGTACATGAAGTGCATCTAGTTTTTGCCGTAACCCTCTCAACCTTTTTGCACATGCTATATGGGTGAAATGATAATACCATGCCAACTTTCAACCTCTTCAGAGTTTATCTGAAATGCTTTTGAATTTCAGGGTCATATAGCTCAAAAAATCATTAAATGCATGAAAAATAACAAATGAAGTCGGAAAGGGCTGAAAATTGATGATGTGGCTTTGAATGGTGCATTTTGAACACACAAAAAGTCTGGAGTTTAAATAAGTTCGAAAAAAATGAAATCCCTTTGTAACAGACGAGTTTCCGTATGAAACCCTAATACTTCGAAAGAGATTGTCCGTTTTGTACACGAAGTGCATCTAGTTTTTGCCGTAACCCTCTCAACTTTTTTGCACATGTTATGTGG
>NC_057814.1:608731504-608732042 GCF_018294505.1 Triticum aestivum
CATTTGAAATGCTTTTTCAGGGTCTTATAGCTCAAAAAAATCAGTAAATGCATGAAAAATAACAAATGAAGTCAGAAAGGGTTGAAAATTGATGATGTGGCTTAGAATGGTGCATTTTGAACACACAAAAAGTCTGGAGTTCAAATAAGTTCAAAAAAATGAAATCCCTTTATAACAGATGAGTTTCCGTATGAAACCCTGATACTTCAAAAGAGATTGTCCGTTTTGTACATGAAGTGCATCTAGTTTTTGCTGTAACCCTCTCAAATTTTTTGCACATCTATGTGGGTGAAATGATGATACCATGCCAACTTTCAACCTTTTCAGAGTTCATTTGAAATGCTTTTGAATTTCAGGGTCTTATAGCTCAAAAAATCAGTAAATGCATGAAAAATAACAAATGAAATCAGTAAATGCATGAAAAATCAGTAAATGCCAACTTTCAATCTTTTCAGAGTTCATTATCATAAAATAATTATCAAAGTATTTTCGGTTCAAAACATTAAAAGCAAAAAGAATTTTAGAAAAGAACTTTTTC
>NC_057814.1:608732052-608732633 GCF_018294505.1 Triticum aestivum
TAAGTAGGTAGAAACAAAATAAAATAAACTGTAATAAAATAAATAAGTAGAAACAAAATAAAATAAAATAAAATAAACTTTAATAAAATAAATAAAAATAGCAACAGTATGTATTTTGTTGTAAGTAGAAACAAAATAAAAAAATAAAGCAACAAAGAAAACTGGAAAAAAATTTAAAAAAATGCCACCTACTGGGCCAGCACGGCGTGAATACGACTAGAAACCCAGCTAGTTGGGCCAGGATTCTGGCCCGCGGAAGGCCCAGCAGGCCCACAGGCATAGCGGTGTCATATTAGGCCCATAGGCCTGCAGTTCAGAGGAGTTCGAGAGGGAAGAGGCAGCGAAGCTTATAAACAGGTGCGGGGCGCTCTCAACTAGCAAGGTGGGACTAAACTCCCACCACCACGCCGCTGTGCAAGGCTATTGGTCCCGGTTGGTGGCACGAACCGGGACCAATGCCACCCTTTGGTCCCAGTCCATGGCACCAACCGGGACCAATGCCCCCCTTTAGTCCCGGTTGGTGCCACCAACCGGGACCAAAGGCCTCTGCTTCCCGTCCTTTGGGTTGTTGAAAAGAGACC
>NC_057814.1:608733022-608755356 GCF_018294505.1 Triticum aestivum
GTCCCGGTTGATGCCACGAACTGGGACCAATGCTTCGTCTATATAAGCAAACACTTAGAAATTTTCATTCAGTTTCATCGATCTCCTCGTCCTCTCCTCCGACGGCGCCGCCAGGCCGCTCCTCGTCCTTGTCGCCGCCGAGCCCTCCGAATCGTGTCATCGCCTCCCCGAGCCCGCGCCGTCCTCGTCGCTGGCATCCCCGAGCCCGCCGTCGTCGTCCCCGTCGCCGCGTGCCTCCCCGAGCCCGCCTCCTCGTCCCCGTCGCCCCGTGCCGCCCCGAGCACGTCGTCCCCGTCACCGCGTGCCACCCTGAGCCCGCCGTCCTTGTCGCCGGACTCCAGCCATCGCCGCCCCCCTCGAAGTGAGCCCCCTGAGGGAGTCCTGGACTAAGGGGTCCTCGGGCGTCCGGCCTGTTATCCATGGGCCGGACTGATCGGCTGTAAAGACACGAAGACTGAAGACTATACCCGTGTCCGGATTGTACTCTACTTGGCGTGGAAGGCAAGCTAGGCGGCTGATTATGAAGATTCTCTCTTATGTAACCGACCTCGTGTAACCCTAGATCTCTTCGGTGTCTATATAAACCGGAGAGCATAGTCCGGATAGGACAGATTCATTACCATATACTCATAGGCTAGACTTCTAGGGTTTAGCCATTACGATCTCGTGGTAGATCAACTCTTGTAATACTCATATTCATCAAGATCAATCAAGCAGGAAGTAGGGTATTACCTCCATAGAGAGGGCCCGAACCTGGGTAAACATCGTGTCCCCTGTCTCCTGTTACCATCGATCCTAGACGCACAGTTCGGGACCCCCTACCCGAGATCCGCCAGTTTTGACACTGACATCGGTGCTTTCATTGAGAGTTCCACTGTGCCGTCGACGAAAGGTTTGATGGCCACTTCAATCGTCAGTAATGGCGCGGTCCAGGGAGAAACCTTTCTCCCCGGACAGATCTTTGTATTCGGCGGCTTCGTACTGCGGGCCAATTCGCTCGGCCATCTGGAGCAGATCGATAGCTACACCCCTGGCCATCAGGTCAAATTCGGAAGCCTGAACTACGTCGCGGACATCCGTGGAGACTTGATGTTCGACGGATTCGAGACCGCGGCAACCGCTCCCCTTCGCCCCGATGAACATGGCTTAAACCTGTCATCGGGCCGCATCCAGGAGATAGCTCCTGTAACAACTCTGGCCCTAGATCCGGAGCAGATCAAGTCGTTCGAAGATGGGAAACTCAACCCCATCAAGGGGGCTACCAATTCGGCGGCGTTGGAGCCGCATGCAGATCCCACTTCATACGATACTTGCATCAACGGAACCTCGGACTTGTCTCCGGCATGGAGTTCCGAACCCTGCGAACCTGCGGATACTGAACTTGATCGGCTATCGATCTTCAAGTTCGGTGCCGCGGATATCTTTCAACACTCGCCCATGGGCGACCTGCTAAACTCACTAAACAACCTATCCCTGGCAGACGGCTCATTGCCGAACTATGTTCGGTTCGACCTTACAGCGGATGATGGAGAATTTTGCTACCCACCCGCCACCCACTTCATAGCTAACGTTGAGGACCCAACCAACACGCCCGACCAGTGCTCCGAAGACATCGCCGGTCTGGACGACGATGAGGGGTAAAGCCAAAGCTTACTATCCGCTAGACACGGGGCAACCACTTCCTGGTATGACATGTGTATGGTAGACACACCCAAGGACGATCTCGGCGATGACAAGGCAGATCCAGTCGAGGATAGACTTCCTGGTACACAGTCCGAACACCGGCGCCACTCTCAGTCACGTCACTCAAGAGAAAACAATGCTAGCATCGGAGGTGATAATACTCCAGACAATGAAGACCCTGTTGAGACAGGATCCGAACAGGAGGACCAGACAAGAGGACAGGATAGCCCTGGTGAACAGGCCACATACGGAGACTCGGAGGATAGTAATTATCTTCCACTCTCCGAGGAAGAAGAGAGCCTCGGTAACGAGGAACTCATTGTACCTGAGGAACCTCTAGAACAGGAGCGCTTTAAACGCCGGCTCATAGCCACTGGAAGGAGCCTAAGGAGGAAGCAGCTGGAGCTTCAAGTGAGCCAAGATTTGCCCAACGATAGATGGACCGAGGTCTTGGCCGCCAAAGAATACGGCCTTAGCGTCCCAGGCAAAAGCCACCACAACAGTAGGTGGCTCCCTCAATATGATGGCAAGGCTTTGGAGCCCACACCACCATCGAATAAGCCAGTAGGCCGACCACAGTTCGGTCCGGGAAAAACAACAGCCCCAGCAAAGCACCACACCAACCCATCCGATGCCCCGGCCAGTAACAACGGTTATCTATTCGGACACAACAGACTCGAGCACGCTCGGCCCGAAAACCGTAATCGGAGTCCGCCGGAGGTGCTTCACAGTGTGGCCCAACATAGAGGAGCCGCACACCCTCTCTGCTTCACCAACGAGGTAATGGAGCATGAATTTCCAGACGGGTTTAAACCCATCAACATCGAATCATACGATGGAACAACAAATCTCGCGGTATGGATTGAGGACTTCTGCCTCCATATCCACTTGGCTCGCGGAGACGACCTTCATGCCATAAAATACCTGCCTGATACGTCTCCAACGTATCTATAATTTCTGATTGCTCCATGCTATATTATCTTCTGTTTTGGACATTACTGGGCTTTATTATTCACTTTTATATTATTTTTGGGACTAACCTATTAACCGGAGGCCCAACCCAGAATTGCTGTTTTTTGCCTATTTCAGAGTTTCGCGGAAAAAGAATATCAAACGGAGTCCAAACGGAATGAAACCTTCGGGAACGTGATTTTCGGAACGAACATGATCTAGGAGACTTGGACCCTACGTCAAGCAACCAACAGGGAAGCCACGAGGTAGGGGGCGCGCCTACCCCCCAGGCGCGCCCTCCACCCTCATGGGCCCCCTGTTGCTCCACCGATGTACTTCTTCCTCCTATATATACCTACGTACCCCCAAACGATCAGATACGGAGCCAAAAACCTAATTCCACCACCGCAACCTTCTGTACCCACGAGATCCCATCTTGGGGCCTATTCCGGAGCTCCGCCGGAGGGGGCACCCATCACGGAGGGCTTCTACATCAACACCATAGCCTCTCCGATGAAGCGTGAGTAGTTTACCTCAGACCTTCGGGTCCATAGTTATTAGCTAGATGGCTTCTTCTCTCTTTTTGGATCTCAATACAATGTTCTCCCCCTCTCTCGTGGAGATCTATTCGATGTAATCTTCTTTTGCGGTGTGTTTGTTGAGATCGATGAATTGTGGGTTTATGATCAAGTTTATCTATGAACAATATTTGAATCTTCTGAATTCTTTTATGTATGATTGGTTATCTTTGCAAGTCTCTTCGAATTATCAGTTTGGTTTGGCCTACTAGATTGATATTTCTTGCAATGGGAGAAGTGCTTAGCTTTGGGTTCAATCTTGCGGTGTCCTTTCCCAGTGACAGTAGGGGCAGCAAGGCACGTATTGTATTGTTGCCATCGAGGATAACAAGATGGGGTTTTTTATCATATTGCATGAATTTATCCCTCTACATCATGTCATCTTGCTTAAGGCGTTACTCTGTTCTTATGAACTTAATACTCTAGATGCATGCTGGATAGCGGTCGATGTGTGGAGTAATAGTAGTAGATGCAGGCAGGAGTCGGTCTACCTGTCTCGGACGTGATGCCTATATACATGATCATACCTAGATATTCTCATAACTATGCTCAATTCTGTCAATTGCTCAACAGTAATTTGTTCACCCACCGTAAAATACTTATGCTCTCGAGAGAAGCCACTAGTGAAACCTATGGCCCCCGGGTCTATCTTCATCATATTAATCTTCCAACACTTGGTTATTTCCGTTGCTTTTTACTTTGCTTTTATTTTACTTTGCATCTTTATCATAAAAATACCAAAAATATTATCCTATCATATCTATCAGATCTCACTCTCGTAAGTGGCCGTGTAGGGATTGACAACCCCTTATCGCGTTGGTTGCGAGGATTTATTTGTTTTGTGTAGGTGCGAGGGACTCGCGCGTAGCCTCCTACTGGATTGATACCTTGGTTCTCAAAAACTGAGGGAAATACTTACGCTACTTTGTTGCATCACCCTTTCCTCTTCAAGGGAAAACCAACGCAGTGCTCAAGAGGTAGCACTGCCTCTCAAGCTTAAAGGGCCAGCACGGTATTGGCTAAACAGTTTGCCAGAAAATTCTATTGGCAGCTGGGAAGATCTGGAAGACGTCTTTCATGACAACTTCTAAGGAACATATGTCCGGCCACCAGATGCCGATGACTTAAGTCATATTGTCCAGCAGCCCGGCGAGTTAGCCAGGGAGCTCTGGACTAGGTTCCTAGTCAAAAAGAATCAAATCGTCGACTGTCCGGACGCGGAAGCCCTCGCGGCCTTCAAACATAGCATCCGGGATGAATGGCTAGCACGTCACCTCGGCCAGGAAGGACCTAAATCCATGACAGCCCTTACCGCTCTAATGACTCGCTTTTGTGCAGGAGAAGACAACTGGCTCGCTTGCAAAAGCAACAATGCCAGCGACCCGGGCACTTCCGAAATCCGAGACGACAACGGCAAGCCACGACTGAATAAGCATAACAGTCGCAGCAACAACGAAAGATTGCGCGATATAGCGGTCAACGTCGGATTTCACAATCGAAAACCCGGTCAACGGAAGAAGCCATTTAAGGACAAATAGGACAGACCATCCGCCCTTGACAGGATATTAGACCGACCCTGTCAGATTCACGACCACCCTGACAAGCTAGCCAATCATACCAACAGAAACTATTGGGTCTTCAAGCAGCCAGGCAAGCTTAATGCCGCATACAAAGGGAGAAGGCCACCAAGCGATAAAGACGATGACAAGGCGCACCAGCCAAACACCGGGGGCCAGAAGCAGTTTCCCTCCGACGTTCGATCAATACCGGAGCGGAAATAGCAGTTCGGCTTCCGCCACCCACCCACTATGATGGCAGGATTTACACCACGCGTACATCACTACGCGCTCAAGATACCATGGGCATCGGCGGAAGCACAATACGGACAACCCTGCAAGCATTCCCGTAACGCTTTTCTTATCCATTTTCTTTATTTTTCTTTATTATAAACAGGTGACTCACAGGACTGCATATACAACGGACTCCGTCGGAGTTCGGATCCGCACACTCACCTAAGGGGTTACTTCAGTTAAGGACTCCCCTCCCAGAGGACGAGCGGCGCAGACGTGCGACAGGAGGTCCAAAATAGCTTTTTGTAGACCACACTCTTTATTCTGAGCCTGTACTATGCCTTTTTCCTCCGTACCCGATCCCGAGCATGTCAAATAGCCGGGTTGTGGTTTTTCTCTTCTTTTTCTATATATGAATTTATCATTGGCTTATTGCTCCACTCCCAGTAAAACTCATCTGAACTAATCTTCTATACTCTTTTTTACAATGAGTACGGCCGTAACGGCGGTGTTACAAGACGCACCTCGGCATAATCTGCAGGGGCTCGGTATGGGAACAAATGAGTCGCCAATAAAAGTCCGAACAGCTCTCTAGTGCACTTCGGCGTTGCAAGTTTGGCCTTATATGCATCAGCTCCGAATCATTGTCTTTGGTCAATAGTTGGGTTGCCTGGCTCCTGTGCTTGCTACCCTACGTTCCGTTCTATCGGCTAGGGTAGTAAAGGGAGCACTACTGCAATTGTGCCCTGGCTTTGACCGGATGAGCACCTCAGTAGAGAAAGCCGAAAACTGACTGTCATGATGTGGCGAGAGCTGGTCAACCACTTGACGACTTATTCGAATATTTAGCGATTCTCCGTGTCACACGAAGGGTATTTTTCAGATCAAAACATGTAAGGCACAATATTACGATACGCCGCATACATACCAGGGGCTATGTCGTAGCCCCACCATAAAACTCCTATGGCTAAGTGAAAGTGTTAACGCCCTATAGTCCGATTGCCTGGTTCGCCGCATTATCACCTCCTTTATGGACCAAGACGTTGGATAAAGAGTGATTCAATGCTTTGCCGAACACCCCCGTATTCCCTACGAGGGGGCTGAAGCCGACGACTGGAAAACTTTCAAATTACATTAAAACGGCCGCATAGGAGGAATACAAGCTTTCGAGCAAAAAAATAGATTAACTATAAGTTGTCTGTCATGACCCTTATACACATCACTCGAATATTATGTCTTTCGAGCACTGACCCTCTATCAAGCGGGCGGCCTCTAGGACGTCTCCAAAATAATGCTCCGGTTCCGGACGGTCCTTGCCTTCGGGTGGACTCTTCGTCGCAATATTGATGGCCTTCATCTTCCCCCAGAATGTCTTGACTCGGGCGAAGGCCATCCGTGCACCTTCAATGCACGCCGACCGCTTCACAGTGTCGATACGCGGCACCGCATCAGCAAGCTGCTGCACCAGGCCGAAGTAACTACTCGGAACAGGTTCAGTCGGCCACAAACGGACTACGACATTCTTCATGGCAGCGCTCGATATCCTATGCAGCTCGGCCCACTGGGACATCTGTTCATTCAGCAACAGCGGGCGCCTCGACGCGCCGAATTGCGACCAGAAAAGCTTCTCCATTGCATACCCCTCTTGCACCTGATAAAACTGTCCCGCATCGGAAGAACTCTTCGGCAAGTCTAAAAAATTGTCCAGAGAACTCCATACTTGGTTAAGCTGAGCATAGTTCGGATCACCGAACTTAGCCTGTAGCAAAAAGGGCTTGCCAGCCACAATGTCCCCAGCTTGCCGGATCTCCTCACGGGCTGCTCTGGATTCAGACCGCGCTTCTCTCGCCTCTCGTAAGGCCCTGTCAAGTTCAGCCGTTTTGGCTTCATTTTCCTTCTCAAGAAGTTTACAGCGGCTAGCCGCACTCTCTAACTCGCGCGCCATGGTGGACATGGCCTCCTTGTCCTGGCGCCGCGCGGCTTGTTCGGCCTTCAAGTCAGCCGATGCCTTTTCGGCAGCCGCATTACTCAACCGGGCCTGCTCCTTGGCCCAGGCTAGCTCCGCCCGAAGGACTTCCACGGCGGCAGCACCATCTGCATTGATGCACATTTTATGTCAAACTCTCTTCAGAGTCAAGCTTACATTATGAGCACATTGGTGTAAGGAATGCTCGAAATATATACCTTGCGAGTCGTCAAGACGCCTGTTGATCAAAGCAATGTCATCCTCCGCAATATCCAGCTTTTGCTGCAGTTCAATGACCTCCCAATTTCGGGCAGCGGTAGGAGGGGAGACAGCCTGCATTCCAAATTCAACCAAGGTTAGTACCTGAAAATATCTTTTTCGATCCTTCGATCACTACATTTGGAAGGCGATCCAAGTCTCAGGGGCTACTGCATACACAACAGGTGCATTCTGTCAATTAGCAACATTACATCACCAACCTCAAAACCTCTCAGAATGCTCGTAAAAGCCTCGTTCAACCCGCTCTTCACGGATACAACTTTTTCGACCACCGTAACCATTAAGGCATGGTGCTCCTCTGAAACGGACGCTCATCGCAGCATGTCCGTCAGCATCTCCGGCACTTCTGGGTCTTCGGACACCGCTGCCGGAGCATGACATTCCTTTGAAGGAATCTGCTTGCCTGCCTCCAGCATTGTCTCCGGCTGTAAACTAGACAGTTCGGGGTCGTCAACCTTGACCCTCGAACCATGAGTGACAGAGGCACCACCTTCGGGTAGATCCTTCCTCGTCCGCGTACTTGTTGGTCGGGAGGAGCCCTCCGGGACGACACCTCAAGATCATCCGCCCTATTGGGCGAGGAGACCGGAGAAGGCGTGTCACTCTCCATCATCTCTGGAAGAAGGTCCCCCGAGGAGGAGGACGATTGAGAAACACCAGGCGTTAACCTGCGAGGATGCACATATGCCGGAGGGTTATTTCAGTAATAAGAAAGGAATGAGGTATGGTTGAAGTACCCCGCTTCACTTACGGCCTGGCCAGAGGTTCATCCTCATCATCAAGCTCTACACCAACATCGCTTGCCCGGTCCAAATCGACCGACGATGGCATTTTTTCTTTCTTGGAAGGTTTCCCCTCCTGGCCTTCAGAAGCGGCCCGCTTTTCGCCGTGGCAGACATCTCATTTGGGCTCCCCGCTCTCGCCTCCCTCTGTAGACACCAGGTATGGAGTCGGGATCAACATCCGCGTCAGTAGGGCAGACGCAGGGTCTTCAGGAAGGGGTGCCGGACGCCAGATTAACACCGCTTTCTTTACCCAGTCCTGTATAAGGGCAGGTTGTTTAGTGTCTTGTCAAGAGATGCTTGAATGAAGGGTATGCGAGGATCAAATACTTACCGGAGTATCCGGATGATTGCATTCGAGGCCGACGTCTTCGGTGGTGTCCAGCCATTGCTCTCGCTCCCCAAAAATATAACTTCCACATTCCTTCGTGTGTAGTACCGAAGAAGTGCTAAAGAGTCCGCCGCCCTTCTGGATTGAACTCCCACATGCGGAGAGGCCGCCGTTGACACGATAGGATTCGGCGGACCAGCATTACATGAACGATGTTCACAAGATCGATGCCCTTGTCGGTAAGGCTTCGGAGACGACCTTGCAGAGTCTGCACCTCATTAGCGGATTCCCAGTCCAACCCCTTGTTGATCCATGAAGCAAGCTGAGTCGGAGGGCCGGATCGGAACGCAGGTGTAGCCGCCCACTTGGAGCCCCGTGGCTCGTTGACATAAAACCACCTCTGCTGCCATAGTTCGGAAGACTCGGCGAAGGATCCTTCAAACCAAACTGCGCTGGCCAGCCTGTTTATTACAACGCTGCCGCACTCTGCCTGCTCCCCCTCTATCACCCGTGGCCTCACATCAAAAGTCTTGAGCCACAAAGCAAAGTGCGGAGGAGTCCGGAGGAAGGCCTCACACGTGACGATAAATGTCGAGATGAGGAGAACGGAGTCCGGGGCCAAATTGTGAAAATCTAGCCCGTAGTAGAACATGAGCCCCCGGAAGAAGGGGTTAAGCGCGAACCCTAACCCATGGAAGAAGTGGGACACAAATACTACCCTCTCGCCGGATTTGGGGGTGGGAATAATCTGCCCCTCGGCAGGAAGCCGATGAAGGATTTCTGGGGTCAGGTACCTCGCTACGCGGAGCTTCGCAATATCCTCCTCCGTGACGGAAGAGGCCACCCACCGGCCTGAACGGCTGGACCCGGACATGATTGGGGCTGGTGGTAATTAGGGCTCGAGGGCTAGAACTTGAGGTGGCTGGGGTTGAGGTAGAAGCAAGCGCGGAAGAAAAGGACAAGTCCAGGTCCCTATATAAAGGCCCAGAATGTCGACCGTCCCCTCCTGGATCATTAAACTTACCTATCCTCAAAGGAGTTGTACCAGGGGACGGTTGGGATACCCATACCAATATTATTGAAAATCCAGTGAACGAGGGGACATGATCTCTGCTTTGACAAGACGTGCCAATAAAACCGCTTCCCGAGACGTGGGGCGATGGGCTAGCCGACGGTTGGAAATAATAACTGAGCAGTCGTGATACAGTGTCATAAACAATTGTCTGCAGATTGGACTCGTGGAGTATTGTATTTTCTGCAATTATATACGCAGGTCCGGATACAATCATCATCTCCGAAGACTATATTGGAGTTTGGAAGAAGGGGAACCCGCCTTGCAATGCCGAAGACAATCTGCGCGCCGGACTCCTCGTCATTGAAGCCAGGTTCAGGGGCTACTGAGGGAGTCCTGGACTAAGGGGTCCTCGGGCGTCCGGCCTGTTATCCATGGACCGGACTGATGGGCAGTAAAAACACGAAGACCGAAGACTATACCCGTGTCCGGATTGGACTCTACTTGGTGTGGAAGGCAAGCTAGGCGGCTGATTATGAAGATTCTCTCTTATGTAACCGACCTCGTGTAACCCTAGATCTCTCCGGTGTCTATATAAACCGGAGAGCAATAGTCCGGATAGGACAGATTCATTACCATATACTCATAGGCTAGACTTCTAGGGTTTAGCCATTACGATCTCGTGGTAGATCAACTCTTGTAATACTCATATTCATCAAGATCAATCAAGCAGGAAGTAGGGTATTACCTCCATAGAGAGGGCCCGGACCTGGGTAAACATCGTGTCCCCTGTCTCCTGTTACCATCGATCCTAGACGCACAGTTCGGGACCCCCTACCCGAGATCCGCCGGTTTTCACACCGACACCCCCCTTCCCATGGTCCCGAGCGCCCCTTGCTCTGCCCCTACTCCATGGTCGCCACCGGCCCCGACGCATTGAAGAGCAGAAGGAGAAGAGAAGGAGAGGATAGGAGAGGAGAAGGAGTGGAGCAGCAACAACGCGCTGTCCACTTTTCTGAAATTTCAGAATTTTTTACAGATATGAACAGTGCATATAGAAGGTGTTTGATGAAATGCTAGATGGCTTTGGGCATTTTAGGAATTTTTGAAATTTTTTGTGGTGAGGTATACCCCCTCTCCGATGTATGATGGATGTACTAGCAGCAACCAACCTAAAATGCACTATAGATGTATGTATGTGGATACATGAGGGGGGGTCGATATACCCCCTCTCCGATAACATTTCCTTCTTCATATGTTGAGTTAGTTGATTTAGGTTAGTGCATTTTAGGTTAGTTGATTTATAGTGCATTTTAGGTTGGTTGCTGTTAGTGCATTTTAGGTTAGTGGAGAGGAAAAAGGAAAATAAGGAAAAATAAGAAGAAGGAATAGAGGAGAAGAAGAAAAAATAGGAGAAGAAGAAGGAATAGAGGAGAAGAAGAAAAAATAGAATAATTCTCTGATTTAGTGCATTTTAGGTTAGTTTCATTTTTAGAAAAGTTATATATATTTAGGAAGAAGGAAGAGAAGGAAGGAAGAAGAAGAAAAAGTTTTATAAATGCAAAAGTTACATTTTTAGAAAAAGTTTTATATATCTAGCTAGGAAGAAGGAAGAAGGAAGAAAAAGAAAAACTTTTATATATGCAAAAGTTACATTTTTAGAAAAGTTTTATCTAGGAAGAAGGAAGAAGGAAGAAGAAGAAGAAAAAGAAGAGGAGAGGAAAAGGGAAAATTAGAAGAGGAAGAAAGAGAAGAAGAAGGAGAAGAAGAGGAGAGGAAGAAGAGGAGAAAAAAAGAAGAAGAGGAAAAAAGAAGAAAAAAAAGAGGAGAAGAAGATAGCATAAGTATTACGGTGGGTAACCGAATTACTGTCGAGCAATTGATAGAATTGAGCATAGTTATGAAAATATCTAGGTATGATCATGTATATAGGCATCACGTCTGTGAAAAGTAGACCGACTCCTGCCTGCATCTACTACTATTACTCCACACATCGACCGCTATCCAGCATGCATCTAGAGTATTAAGTTCAGAGTAACGCTTTAAGCAAGATGACATGATGTAGAGGGATAAACTCATGCAATATGATATAAACCCCATCTTTTTATCCTCGATGGCAACAATACAATACGTGTCGTTTCCCCTGCTGTCACTGGGATCGAGCACCGCAAGATTGAACCCAAAGCTAAGCACTTCTCCCATTGCAAGAAAGATCAATCTAGTAGGCCCAACCAAACTGATAATTCGAAGAGAGTTGCAAAGATAACCAATCATACATAAAAGAATTCAGAGGAGATTCAAATATTGTTCATAGATAATCTTGATCATAAACCCACAATGCATTGGATCTCGACAAACACACCGCAAAAAGAAGAGTTACATCAAATAGATCTCCAAGAGAATTGAGGAGAACTTTGTATTGAGATCCAAAGAGAGAGAAGAAGCCATCTAGCTAATAACTATGGACCCGAAGGTCTGAGGTAAACTACTCACACATCATCGGAGAGGCTATGGTGTTGATGTAGAACCCCTCCGTGATCGAGGACCCCTCCGGCGGAGCACCGGAAAAGGCCCCAAGATGGGATCTCACGGGTACAGAAGGTTGCGTCGGTGGAATTAGGTTTTCGTGGTGCTCCTCGAAGGTTTGGGGGTACGTAGGTATATACAGGAGGATGAAGTGGGTCGGTGGAGCCACGAGGGGCCCACGAGGGTGGAGGGCGTGCACAGTGGGGTAGGCGCGCCCCCCTGCCTCGTGGCCTCCTCGTTGATTGCTTGACGTCCACTCCAAGTCCTCTGGATCACGTTTGTTCCGAAAATCATGTTCCCGAAGGTTTCATTCCGTTTGGACCCCGTTTGATATTCCTTTCCTTCGAAACACTGAAATAGGTAAAAAACAGCAATTTTGGGCTGGGCCTCCAGTTAATAGGTTAGTCCCAAAAATAATATAAAAGTGTATAATAAAGCCCATTAAACATCCAAAACAGAATATAATATAGCATGGAACAATAAAAAATTATAGATACGTTGGAGACGTATCAAGCATCCCCAAGCTTAATTCCTGCTCGTCCTCGAGTAGGTAAATTATAAAAACAAAATTTTTGATGTGGAATGCTACTTAGCATAATTTTCAATGTAATTCTCTTATTTGTGATATGAATATTCAGATCCGAAAGATTCAAGATAAAAGTTTAATATTGACATAAAAGTAATAATACTTCAAGCATACTAACTAAGCAATTATGTCTTCTCGAAATAACATGGCCAAAGAAAGTTCATCCCTACAAAATCATATAGTTTGGTCATGCTCCATTTTTGTCACACAAGAATGCTCTCATCATGCACAACCCCGATGACAAGCCAAGCAATTGTTTCATACTTTAGTAATCTCAAACTTTTTCAACTTTCACGCAATATATGAGCGTGAGCCATGGATATAGCACTATGGGTGGAATAGAATATGATGATGGGGGTTATGTGGAGAAGACAAAAAAGGAGAAAGTCTCACATTGACGCGGCTAATCAACGAGCTAGGGAGATGCCCATCGATT
Organism: Triticum aestivum; assembly: GCF_018294505.1. NCBI lineage: Eukaryota > Viridiplantae > Streptophyta > Magnoliopsida > Poales > Poaceae > Triticum > Triticum aestivum. The sequence continues at coordinate 608,745,943 of NC_057814.1, forward strand.
GATGTCAATGCAAGGAGTAGGGATTGCCATGCAACGGATGCACTAGAGCTATAAATGCATGAAGGCTCAACAAAATTAACTAAGTGGGTGTGCATCCAACTTGCTTGCTCACGAAGACCTAGGGCATTTGAGGAAGCCCATTGTTGGAATATACAAGCCAAGTTCTATAATGAAAAATTCCCACTAGTATATGAAAGTGACAAAACAAGAGACTCTCTATCATAAAGATCATGGTGCTACTTTGAAGCACAAGTATGGAAAAAAAGGATAGTAGCATTGTCCCTTTTTTATTTTATTTTCTTTTCTTTTGGCCTTTCCCTTTTTCTTGGCCATTCTTTTTTGTTCTTTTTTTTGGGACAATGCTCTATGAATGATGATCATCACACTTCTATTTATTTACAACTCAATGATTACAACTCGATACTAGAACAAAGTATGACTCAATATGAATGCCTCCGGCGGTGTACCGGGATGGGCAATGAATCAAGAGTGACATGTATGAATAATATGCATGGTGGCTTTGCCACAAATACGATGTCAACTACATGATCATGCAAGGCAATATGACAATGATGAAACGTGTCATGATAAACGGAACGGTGGAAAGTTGCATGGCAATATATCTCGGAATGGCTATGGAAATGCCATAATAGGTAGGTATGGTGGCTGTTTTGAGGAAGATATAAGGAGGTTTATGTGTGACAGAGCGTATCGTATCATGGGGTTTGGATGCACTGGCGAAGTATGCACCAACTCTCAAGGTGAGAAAGGGCAATGCACGGTACCGAAGAGGCTAGCAATGATGGAAGGGTGAGAGTGCGTATTATCCATGGACTCAACATTAGTCATAAAGAACTCACATACTTATTGCAAAAATCTACAAGTAATCAAAAACCAAGAACTACGCACATGCTCCTAGGGGGATAGATTGGTTGGAAAAGACCATCGCTCGTCCTCGACCGCCACTCATAAGGAGGACAATCAAAGAACACCTCATGTTTCAAATTTGTTACACAACGTTTACCATACGTGCATGCTACGGGACTTGCAAACTTCAACACAAGTATTTCTCAAATTCACAACTACTCAACTAGCACAACTTTAATATCACTACCTCCATATCTCAAAACAATCATCAAGCATCAAACTTCTCTTAGTATTCAACGCACTTATAAGAAAGTTTTTACTAATCTTGGATGCCTATCATATTAGGACTAATTTCTCAATTTAAGAAAATTACCATGCTGTTTTGTAGGACTCTCAAAATGATATAAGTGAAGCATGAGAGAACAATAGTTTCTATAAAACGAAACCACCACCGTGCTCTAAAATATATAAGTGAAGCACTAGAGCAAACACTATATAGCTCAAAAGATATAAGTGAAGCACATAGAGTATTCTAATAAATTTTGTATCATGTGTGTCTCTCTCAAAAGGTGTGTACAGAAAGGATGATTGTGGTAAACTAAAAGCAAAGACTCAAATCATACAAGATGCTCCAAGCAAAACACTTACCATGTGGTGAATAAAAATATTGCTCCAAGTAAAGTTACCGATGGACGAAGACGAAAGAGGGGATGCCTTCCGGGGCATCCCCAAGCTTTGGCTTTTTTGTGTCCTTAGATTTACCTTGTGGTGCCTTGGGCATCCCCAAGCTTAGGCTCTTGCCACTTATTGTTCCATAATCCATCAAATCCTTACCCAAAACTTGAAAACTTCACAACACAAAACTTAACAGAAAATCTCGTGAGCTCCATTAGCGAAAGAAAACAAAACACCACTTCAAGGTACTGTATTGAACTCATTCTTTATTTATATTGGTGTTAAAATTACTGTATTCCAACTTCTCTATGGTTTATAACCTATTTTACTAACCATAGACTCATCAAAATAAGCAAACAACACACGAAAAACCGAATCTGTCAAAAACAGAACAGTCTGTAGTAATCTGTAACTAACGAAAACTTCTGGAACTCAGAAAAATATACCAAAATAGGACGACCTAGATAATTTGTTTATTGATCTACTTCAATTGGAATCAGTATTTTATCACGTTCTGGTGGTTTTAAACAATTGTTTTCGTGAACAGAAAATTTCTGGAATTTTCAGCAAGATCAAATAACTATCATCCAAGAAGATCCTATAGGTTTAACTTGGCACAAACACTAATTAAAGCATAAAAACAAATCTAACCAGGGGCTAGATCAAAGATTTATTCCTAAACAGGAGCAAAAATCAAAAAACTAAAATAAAAAATTGGGTTGCCTTCCAACAAGCGCTATCGTTTAACGCCCCTAGCTAGGCATAAAAGCGAGGATAGATCTAGGTATTGCCATCTTTAGTTTTAGGAAAGAAAAGAGCAAAATTATTATCTATGGCATTAATCTCTCTGTTTTGATAAAGCACATGGGTATTAATGGTAGAAGAAAGATTAAGCACATTACGGAAATTTGCATCTAAGCTAGCCTTCATCTCTTTGATAGTTTCGTTTTGATAGGAAAGCAAGAGAGAGGTAGATTCGACCTTCTCATTCATGGGGTGCCCAAATATGGTTTTCATCTTTTCATAGGTATCTACGGCATCCCCTTCAAGAAAACCTTATTCAAAAATAGAGTCTAAGACATGCTTAAACGACGAAGGTAAGGCAACATAAAAGCTTTTTGAGTATATTTCAATTTGATATTGGGGCACAAAGCTAGCCCGAGTTCTCAGTAACCTATCCCAAGCATCTTTCAAAGACTCATCAAGTAAATAACGGAATATTCTGGGACCATCTTCATCGAAATTATTCAGATTCTCACTGATAACCCCGGTAGGTTTTTCCATAGCATCATTATTTATGAGCTTAGAGAGGACGGAAGGGCTATCCAAGGCATTGAAACCTAGGAAAGAACCCCTAGCCCCTTTTGATTCGGCCATGGCAAAGGAAAGGCGAGCAGAAAAGAGGGCGAACGGAAAAAGAGGGCAAATAAAACGGCAAGGGTGAAGTGGGGGAGAGGAAAACGAGAGGCAAATGGCAAATAATGTAATGTGAGGGATAAGAGTTTGTGATGGGTACTTGGTATGTCTTGACTTGTGCGTAGACTCCCCGGCAATGGCGCCAGAAATGGCTCGTTGTCGGGAGTTCAAATCTTGACTTGACTTTGCGTAAGCTTCCCCGGCAACGGCGCCAGAAATCCTTCTTGCTACCTCTTGAGCACTGCGTTGGTTTTCCCTTGAAGAGGAAAGGGTGATGCAGCAAAGTAGCGTAAGTATTTCCCTCAGTTTTTGAGAACCAAGGTATCAATCCAGTAGGAGGCCACGCTCAAGTCCCTCGTACCTACACAAACAAATAAGAACCTCGCAACCAACGCGATAAAGGGGTTGTCAATCCCTTCACGATCACTTACGAGAGTGAGATCTGATAGAGATGATAAGATAATATTTTTGGTATTTTTATGGTAAAGAAAGCAAAATAAACGGTAATAGAAATAGCTAGTTGTTGGGAGATTAATATGATGGAAAATAGACCCGGGGGCCATAGGTTTCAGTAGTGGCTTATCTCAAGATAGCATAAGTATTGCGGTGGGTAAACGAATTACTGTCGAGCAATTGATAGAATTGAGCATAGTGTTATGAGAATATCTAGGTATGATCATGTATATAGGCATCACGTCCGTGACAAGTACACCTACTCCTGCCTGCATCTACTACTATTACTCCACACATCGACCGCTATCCAGCATGCATCTAGAGTATTAAGTTCATAAGAACATATTAACGCTTTAAGCAAGATGACATGATGTAGAGGGATAAACTCATGCAATATGATATAAACCCCATCTTTTATCCTCGATGGCAACAATACAATACGTGTCGTTTCCCCTGCTGTCACTGGGATCGAGCACCGCAAGATTGAACCCAAAGCTAAGCACTTCTCCCATTGCAAGAAAGATCAATCTAGTAGGCCAAACCAAACTGATAATTCGAAGAGAGTTGCAAAGATAACCAATCATACATAAAACAATTCAGAGGAGATTCAAATATTGTTCATAGATAATCTTGATCATAAACCCACAATTCATCGGATCTCGACAAACACACCGCAAAAAGAAGGGTTACATCAAATAGATCTGCAAGAGAATCGAGGAGAATTTGTATTGAGATCCAAAGAGAGAGAAGAAGCCATCTAGCTAATAACTATGGACCCGATGGTCTAAGGTAAACTACTCACACATCATCGGAGAGGCTATGGTGTTGATGTAGAAGCCCTCCGTGATCGAGGACCCCTTGGCGGAGCGCCGGAAAAGGCCCCAAGATGGGATCTCACTGGTACAGAAGGTTGCGGCAGTGGAATTAGGTTTTCGTGGTGCTCCTCGAAGGTTTGGGGTACGTAGGTATATATAGGAGGAAGAAGTAGGTCGGTGGATCCACGAGGGGCCCGCAAGGGTGGAGGGCGCGCCCAGGGGGGTAGGCGCACCCCCCTGCCTCGTGGCCTCCTCGTTGATTGCTTGACGTCCACTCCAAGTCCCCTGGATCATGTTTGTTCCGAAAATCACGTTCACGAAGGTTTCATTCTGTTTGGACTCCGTTTGATATTCCTTTCCTTCGAAACACTGAAATAGGCAAAAAACAGCAATTTGGGTTGGGCCTCCGGTTAATAGGTTAGTCCCAAAAATAATATAAAAGTGTATTATAAAGCCTATTAAACATCCAAAACAGAATATAATATAGCATGGAACAATCAAAAATTACAGATACGTTGGAGACGTATCACCCCCTAAACCCACCCCCTTTCAAAAAAACAAAAACCTCAGCTCCTGCCAGCTGCTGACGCGTGGATGCCTGATACGTCTCCGTCGTGTCTATAATTTTTTATTGTTCCATGCCAATATTATACAACTTTCATATACTTTTGGCAACTTTTTTATACTATTTTTGGGACTAATATATTGATCCAGTGCCCAGTGCCAGTTCCTGTTTGTTGCATGTTTTTTGTTTCGCAAAAAATACATATCAAACGGAGTCCAAATGGGATAAAAGAAACGGTGAAAGGCCAGATCTGAGAGCGCAGAAATAGAGAGAGACAGAGAGACAGATCCAATCTCGGAGGGGCTCTCGCCCCTCCCACGCCATGGAGACCATGGACCAGAGGGGAAACCCTTCTCCCACCTAAGGAGAAGGTCAAGGGAGCAGAAGAAGGAGGGGGGCTCTCTCCCCCTCGCTTCCGGTGGCGCCGGAGTGCCACCGGGGGCCATCATCATCACCGCAATCTTCACCATCATCATCACCACCATCATCACCAACTCTTCCCCCCTCTATGCATTGGTGTAACTCCTCTTTTACCCGCTGTAATCTCTACTTAAACATGGTGCTCAATGTTATATATTATTTCCCAATGATGTATGGCTATCCTATGATGTTTGAGTAGATCCGTTTTGTCCTATGGGTTAATTGATGATCGTGATTGGTTTGAGTTGCATGTTTTATTATTGGTGCTGTCCTATGGTGCTCTCCGTGTCGCGCAAGAGTGAGGGATTCCCACTGTAGGGTTTGCAATATGTTCATGATTTGCTTATGGTGGGTGGCGTGAGTGACAGAAGCATATACCTGAGTAAGTAGGTTGTTTGCGTATGGGAATAAAGAGGACTTGATACTTTAATGCTATGGTTGGGTTTTACCTTAATGATCTTTAGTAGTTGCGGACTCTTGCTAGAGTTGCAATCATAAGTGCATATGATCCAAGTAGAGAAAGTATGTTAGCTTATGCCTCTCCCTCATATAAAATTGCAATAACGATTACCGGTCTAGTTATCGATTGCCTAGGGACAAATAACTTTCTCGTGACAAAAAGCTATTTACTAAAACTAATTTAGTTGTGTCTTTATCTAAACAGCCCCTACTTTTTATTTACGCCCTCTTTATTATCTTGCAAACCTATCCAACAACACCTACAAAGTACTTCTAGTTTCATACTTGTTCTAGGTAAAGCGAACGTCAAGCGTGCATAGAGTTGTATCGGTGGTCGATAGAACTGGAGGGAATATTTGTTCTACCTCTAGCTCCTTGTTAGGTTCAACACTCTTACTTATCGAAAGAGGCTACAATTGATCCCCTATACTTGTGGGTTATCAAGACCTTTTTCTGGTGCCGTTGCCGGGGAGCAATAGCGTGGGGTGAATATTCTCGTGTGTGCTTGTTTGCTTTATCACTAAGTAATTTTTATTTGCTGTTCTTAGTTGTTCTCTATCTTTAGTTATGGATATGGAACACGAAATACCAAAAAAATTAGGTGTACTTGCTGCTCATGGAGATGGGGAACCTCCTTAAACCCTCGATGCTCGTTATGTGATAGATATTACATACTACTTTGATAATCCTGAGAAAACCCCATTCAATCTGGTAATGGGAGACACGTTGGATCAACGTGAATACTTTAGGGATTATCGCTTGACTCAAAAAGGGAAACAATTATGGGATCAAATTCATATGTTGAAGTGGTATGCTAGACAACTATGCTTGAGATATGATTATACTTGTTGCTCTAGGATGAAGTCTCCACACCTTCCCTTTTCATGCAAGTTTAATGATAATGAAACCTTGGCTTCTTATGCTAGAGGTATATATGATTACTATGATGTGGAACAAATAGAAGAATTTGTTGCTTTTATGGGTGCTTATGAAATTGAATCTTTGTTCAAAGAGTGTGAAAATCTTTATGGTGCTGTTTATAGACCTGAAAATTTAGCTATCCTTAAATATTGCTATGAGAATTATGAATCCAATTCTGATATTGACGAATTTATTGAGAAAGTCTCCGCTATCCAACAAGAGACTAATCTTTTGCAGGAGCCTATGGAAGAAGAAATTAATGACATTGTGAGCTCATTAGATGAAAGAGATGAGGAGGAGAGCGAAGAACAAAAGGAGGAAGAGCGGATGGATCACCCGTGCCCACCTTCTAATGAGAGTAACTCTTCAACTCATACATTGTTTAATTTCCCTTCGTGCTTACCGAAGGATGAATGCTATGATGATTGTTATGATCCCGTTGATTCTCTTGAAATACCCCTTTTTGATGATGCTTGCTATGCTTGTGGCCAAGATGCCAATATGAATTATGCTTATGGAGATGAACTTGCTATAGTTCCTTATGTTAAACATGAAATTGTTGCTATTGCGCCCACGCATGATAGTCCTATTATCTTTTTGAATTCTCCCGACTACACTATATCGGAGAAGGTTGCCCTTATTAAGGATTATATTGATGGGTTGCATTTTACCGTTGCACATGATGATTTTGATGAATATAATATGCATGTGCTTGCTGCTCCTACATGCAATTATTATATGAGAGGAACTATATCTCCACCTCTCTATGTTTCCCACATGATAAAATTGTAAGAACCTGTTTATACTATGCATTGGCCTTTACTTTGTGTGCATGAATTGTTCTTTTATGACATGCCGATGCATAGGAAGAGAGTTAGACTTCGTTGCATGATATATGTTACTTTTTGCTCACTACTAAATCACAAATCATTGTTAATTAAAATTGGCTTTGATATACCTTGGGATCCGGGTGGATCCATTACTTGAGCACTATATGCCTAGCTTAATGGCTTTAAAGAAAGCGCTGCCAGGGAGACAACCTGGAAGTTTTAGAGAGTCATTTATTTCTGTTGTGTGCTTTTATAAAGTTTAAAAACAAAAAAATAAAGAGGGGAACCTAAAACCTTTTCAAAAAGGAAAGTGAAAGTGAGAAAGACAAGCATTGTTGAAGTGGGAGAGCTCCTTGAACTTTGTTCATGCTCACGGAAACTTTGTGAATCTTGATTACAGAAACTTTTCAACAAAAATAATTATCCCCTTGTACAATTCCATTGTATTATAAAAATAATGTGCCAAGATTTGCCTTTAGGATGTTTACAATGCTTGTTGGTTTGTACGGTGCAGGACAGAAACTTTGGCTGTAGTGTGCGATTTTTCATTTTTTTTACTGGAACGTCAAACGGTTCTGAAACTTTTTGCACTGTCTTTTTATACAAATTTTTTATTTTTCCTAATTTTGGCAGAATTTTTTAAGTATCAGAAGTATGGTTAATGTTCAGATTGTTACAGACTGTTCTGTTTTAGACAGATTCTGTTTTTGATGCATAGTTTGCTTGTTTTGATGAAACTATCAATTCCTATCAGTGGATTAAGCCATGGAAAAGTATATTAAAGTAGCTATAATGCAAAAAAAAATATGAATTGGTTTGCAACAGTACTTAGAGTAGTGATTTGCTTTATTATACTAACGGATCTTACCGAGTTTTCTGTTGAAGTTTTGTGTGGATGAAGTGTTCGATGAGCGAGGATGTCTCGATGTGAGGAGAAGAAGGAGAGGCAAGATCTCAAGCTTGGGGATGCCCAAGGCACCCCAAGTAAATATTCAAGGAGACTCGAGCGTCTAAGCTTGGGGATGCCCCGGAAGGCATCCCCTCTTTCTTCAACAAGTATCGGTATGTTTTCGGATTCGTTTCGTTCATGCGATATGTGCAAATCTTGGAGCGTCTTTTGCATTTAGTTTTCATTTTTCTTTTATGCACCATGATGGTATGAGATAGTCCTTGGTTGATTTATAGAATGCTCTTTGCACTTCACTTAAATCTTTTGAGTATGGCTTTATAGAATGCTTCATGTGCTTCACTTATATCATTTGAAGTTTGGATTGCCTGTTTTGTTGGGGATCGTAGCAGAATTTTAAAATTTCCTACGCATCACCAAGATCCATCTATGGAGTATACTAGCAACGAGGGGAAAGGAGTGCATCTACATACCCTTGTAGATCGCGAGCGGAAGCGTTCTAGTGAACGGGGTTGATGGAGTCGTACTCGCCGTGATCCAAATCACCGATGACCGAGTGCCGAACGGATGGCACCTCCGCATTCAACACACGTACGGAGCAGCGACGTCTCCTCCTTCTTGATCCAGCAAGGGGGAAGGAGAGGTTGATGGAGATCCAGCAGCACGACGGCGTGGTGGTGGAAGTAGCGGGGATCCCGGCAGGGCTTCGCCAAGCACAAGCGGGAGGGAGAGGTGTTGCAGGGGGAGAGGGAGGCGCCAGGGGCTGTGGTGTTGCTGCCCTCCCTCCCCCCACTATTTATAGGGGTCCTGGGGGGGCGCCGGCCACCCTGGAGATCCCATCTGAGGGGGGGCGGCGGCCAAGGGGGTGGCTTGCCCCCCAAGGCAAGTGGGGCGCCCCCACCCCTAGGGTTTCCAACCCTAGGCGCAGGGGGAGGCCCAAGGGGGGCGCCCCAGCCCACTAAGGGCTGGTTCCCTTCCCACTTCAGCCCATGGGGCCCTTCGGGATAGGTGGCCCCACCCGGTGGACCCCCGGGACCCTTCCGGTGGTCCCGGTACAATACCGATAACCCCCGAAACTTTCCCGGT
>NC_057814.1:608755407-608865329 GCF_018294505.1 Triticum aestivum
GGGGGGCGGCGGCCAAGGGGGTGGCTTGCCCCCCAAGGCAAGTGGGGCGCCCCCCACCCCTAGGGTTTCCAACCCTAGGCGCAGGGGGAGGCCCAAGGGGGGGCGCCCCAGCCCACTAAGGGCTGGTTCCCTTCCCACTTCAGCCCATGGGGCCCTCCGGGATAGGTGGCCCCACCCGGTGGACCCCCGGGACCCTTCCGGTGGTCCCGGTACAATACCGATAACCCCCGAAACTTTCCCGGTGGCCGAAACTGGACTTCCTATATATAATTCTTTACCTCTGGACCATTCCGGAACTCCTCGTGATGTCCAGGATCTCATCCGGGACTCCGAACAACTTTCGGGTTTCCGCATACTAATATCTCTACAACCCTAGCGTCACCGAACCTTAAGTGTGTAGACCCTATGGGTTCGGGAGACATGCAGACATGACCGAGACGCCTCTCCGGTCAATAACCAACAGCGGGATCTGGATACCCATGTTGGCTCCCACATGTTTCATGATGATCACATCGAATGAACCACGATGTCGAGGATTCAATCAATCCCGTATACAATTCCCTTTGTCAATCGGTACGTTACTTGCCCGAGATTCGATCGTCGGTATCCCAATACCTTGTTCAATCTCGTTACCGGCAAGTCACTTTACTCGTACCGTAATGCATGATACCGTGGCTAACTCCTTAGTCACATTGAGCTCATTATGATGATGCATTACCGAGTGGGCCCAGAGATACCTCTCCGTCATACGGAGTGACAAATCCCAGTGTCGATCCGTGCCAACTCAAGAGACACTTTCGGAGATACCCGTAGTGTACCTTTATAGTCACCCAGTTACGTTGTGACGTTTGGCACACCCAAAGCACTCCTACGGTATCCGGGAGTTGCACCATCTCATGGTCTAAGGAAATGATACTTGACATTGGAAAAGCTATAGCAAACGAACTACATGATCTTTTGTGCTATGCTTAGGATTGGGTCTTGTCCATCACATCATTCTCCGAATGATGTGATCCCGTTATCAATGACATCCAATGTCCATAGTCAGGAAACCATGACTATCTGTTCATCAACGAGCTAGTCAACTAGAGGCTTACTAGGGACACGTTGTGGTCTATGTATTCACACATGTATTACGATTTCCGGATAACACAATTATAGAATGAACAATACACAATTATCATGAACAAAGAAATATAATAATAACCATTTTATTATTGCCTCTAGGGCATATTTCCAACAGTCTCCCACTTGCACTAGAGTCAATAATCTAGTTACATTGTGATGAATCGAACACCCATAGAATTCTGGTGTTGATCATGTTTTGCTCTAGGGAGAGGTTTAGTCAACGGATCTGCTACATTCAGGTCCGTATGTACTTTGCAAATATCTATGTCTCCATTTTGAACACTTTCACGAATGGAGTTGAAGCGACGCTTGATATGCCTGGTCTTCCTGTGAAACCTGGGCTCCTTGGCAAGGGCAATAGCTCCAGTGTTGTCACAGAAGAGAGTCATTGGGCCCGACGCATTGGGAATCACCCCTAGGTCGGTAATGAACTCCTTCATCCAGACTGCTTCCTGTGCAGCCTCTGAGGCCGCCATGTACTCTGCTTCACATGTAGATCCCGCCACGACGCTTTGCTTGCAACTGCACCAGCTTACTGCCCCTCCATTCAAAATATACACGTATCCGGTTTGTGACTTCGAGTCATCCAGATCTGTGTCGAAGCTAGCATCGACGTAACCCTTTACGACGAGCTCTTCGTCACCTCCATAAACGAGAAACATATCTTTAGTGCTCTTCAGGTACTTCAGGATATTCTTGACAGTTGTCCAGTGTTCCATGCCGGGATTACTTTGGTACCTTCCTACCAAACTTACGGCAAGGTTTACATCAGGTCTGGTACACAGCATGGCATACATAATAGACCCTATGGCCGAGGCATAGGGGATGACACTCATCTTTTCTATATCTTCTGCCGTGGTCGGGCATTGAGCCGTGCTCAATTGCACACCTTGCAATACAGGCAAGAACCCCTTCTTGGAGTGATCTATACTGAACTTCTTCAATATCTTGTCAAGGTATGTACTCTGTGAAAGACCAATGAGGCGTCTTGATCTATCTCTATAGATCTTGATGCCTAATATATAAGCAGCTTCTCCAAGGTCCTTCATTGAAAAACACTTATTCAAATAGGCCTTTATACTTTCCAAGAATTCTATATCATTTCCCATCAACAGTATGTCATCCACATATAATAAGAGAAATGCTACAGAGCTCCCACTCACTTTCTTGTAAACACAGGCTTCTCCATAAGTCTGTGTAAACCCAAACGCTTTGATCATCTCATCAAAACGAATGTTCCAACTCCGAGATGCTTGCACCAGCCCATAGATGGAGCACAGGAGCTTGCATACCTTGTTAGCATTCTTAGGATCGACAAAACCTTCCGGCTGCATCATATACAATTCTTCCTTAAGAAAGCCATTAAGGAATGTCGTTTTGACGTCCATTTGCCATATCTCATAATCATAGAATGCGGCAATTGCTAACATGATTCGGACAGACTTTAGCTTCGCTACGGGTGAGAAGTAGTCAACCCCTTGAACTTGTCGATAACCCTTAGCAACAAGTCGAGCCTTATAGATGGTCACGTTACCATCCGCGTCTGTCTTCTTCTTAAAGATCCATTTATTTTCTATGGCTCGCCGATCATCGGGCAAGTCAGTCAAAGTCCATACTTCGTTTTCATACATGGATCCTATCTCAGATTTCATGGCTTCTAGCCATTTGTCGGAATCCGGGCCCGCCATCACTTCTTCATAGTTCGAAGGTTCACCGTTGTCTAACAACATGATTTCCAGGACAGGGTTGCCGTACCACTCTGGTGCGGAACGCGTCCTTGTGGACCTACGAAGTTCAGCAGTAACTTGATCCGAAGCTTCATGATCATCATCATTAACCTCCTCCCCAGTCAGTGTAGGCACCACAGGAACATCTTCCCGCGCTGCGCTACTCTCCGGTTCGGAAGGGGTGACTATCACCTCATCAAGTTCCACTTTCCTCCCACGTAATTCTTTCGAGAGAAACTCTTTCTCCAGAAAGGACCCGTTCTTGGCAACAAAGATCTTGCCTTCGGATCTGAGGTAGAAGGTATACCCAATGATTTCTTTAGGGTATCCTATGAAGACGCATTTTTCCGACTTGGGTTCGAGCTTTTCAGGTTGAAGTTTCTTGACATAAGCATCGCATCCCCAAACTTTTAGAAACGACTGCTTAGGTCTCTTCCCAAACCATAATTCATACGGTGTCGTCTCAACGGATTTCGACGGAGCCCTATTTAAAGTGAATGCGGCAGTCTCTAAAGCATAGCCCCAAAATGAGAGCGGTAGATCGGTAAGAGACATCATAGATCGCACCATATCCAATAGAGTGCGATTACGACGTTCGGACACACCGTTTCGCTGAGGTGTTCCAGGCGGCATGAGTTGTGAAACGATTCCACATTTCCTTAAGTGCGTACCAAATTCGTGACTTAAATATTCTCCACCACGATCTGATCGTAAGAACTTTATTTTCCTGTCACGTTGATTCTCAACCTCACTCTGAAATTCCTTGAACTTTTCAAAGGTTTCAGACTTGTGTTTCATTAGGTAGACATACCCATATCTACTTAAATCATCAGTGAGAGTGAGAACATAACGATAGCCACCGCGAGCCTCAACACTCATTGGACCGCACACATCAGTATGTATGATTTCCAATAAGTTGGTTGCTCGCTCCATTGTTCCGGAGAACGGAGTCTTGGTCATCTTACCCATGAGGCATGGTTCGCACGTGTCAAATGATTTGTAATCAAGAGACTCCAAAAGTCCATCTGCATGGAGCTTCTTCATGCGTTTGACACCAATGTGACCAAGGCGACAGTGCCACAAGTATGTGGGACTATCGATATCAACTTTACATCGTTTGGTATTCACACTATGAATATGTGTAACATCACGTTCGAGATTCATCAAGAATAAACCATTGACTAGCGGGGCATGACCATAAAACATATCTCTCATATAAATAGAACAACCATTATTCTCGGATTTAAATGAGTAGCCATCTCGAATTAAACGAGATCCAGATACAATGTTCATGCTCAAAGCTGGCACTAAATAACAATTGTTGAGGTTTAAAACTAATCCCGTAGGTAAATGTAGAGGCAGCGTGCCGACGGCGATCACATCGACCTTGGAACCATTCCCGACGCGCATCGTCACCTCGTCCTTTGCCAGTCTCCGCTTATTCCGCAGTTCCTGTTTTGAGTTACAAATATGAGCAACCGCACCGGTATCAAATACCCAGGAGCTACTACGAGTACTGGTAAGGTACACATCAATTACATGTATATCACATATACCTTTGGTGTTGCCGGCCTTCTTGTCCGCTAAGTATTTGGGGCAGTTCCGCTTCCAGTGACCACTTCCCTTGCAATAAAAGCACTCAGTCTCAGGCTTGGGTCCATTCTTTGACTTCTTCCCGGCAACTGGCTTACCGGGCGTGGCAACTCCCTTGCCGTCCTTCTTGAAGTTCTTCTTACCCTTGCCTTTCTTGAACTTAGTGGTTTTATTCACCATCAACACTTGATGTTCCTTTTTTATCTCCACCTCCGCTGATTTCAGCATTGAATATACCTCGGGAATGGTCTTTTCCATCCCTTGCATATTGAAGTTCATCACAAAGCTATTGTAGCTTGGTGGAAGCGACTGAAGGATTCTGTCAATGACCGCGTCATCCGGGAGATTAACTCCCAGCTGAGACAAGCGGTTGTGTAACCCAGACATTCTGAGTATGTGCTCACTAACAGAACTATTTTCCTCCATTTTACAGCTGAAGAACTTGTCGGAGACTTCATATCTCTCGACCCGGGCATGAGCTTGGAAAACCATTTTCAGCTCTTCGAACATCTCATATGCTCCATGTTTCTCAAAACGCTTTTGGAGACCCGGTTCTAAGTTGTAAAGCATGCCGCACTGAACGAGGGAGTAATCATCAGCACGTGATTGCCAAGCGTTCATAACGTCTTGGTTCTCTGGGATTGGTGCTTCACCTAGCGGTGCTGCTAGGACATAATCTTTCTTGGCAGCTATGAGGATGATCCTCAGTTCCGGACCCAGTCCGTATAGTTGCTGCCATCATCTTTCGGCTTGGTTTTCTCTAGGAACGCGTTGAAGTGGAGGACAACGTGGGACATTTGATCTACAAGACATATTGTAAAGTTTTTTTTTAGACTAAGTTCATGATAATTAAGTTCATCTAATCAAATTATTCAATGAACTCCCACTCAGATAGACATCCCTCAAGTCATCTAAGTGAAACATGATCCGAGTTAACTAGGCCGTGTCCGATCATCACGTGAGACGGACTAGTCAAGATCGGTGAACATCTCCATGTTGATCGTATCTTCTATAGGACACATGCTCGACCTTTCGGTCTTCCGTGTTCCGAGGCCATGTCTGTACATGCTAGGCTCGTCAAGTCAACCTAAGTGTATTGTGTGTGTTCCGAGGCCATGTCTGTACATGCTAGGCTCGTCAACACCTGTTGTATGCAAACGTTGGAATCTATCACACCCGATCATCACGTGGTGCTTCGAAACAATGAACCTTCGCAACGGTGCACAGTTAGGGGGAACACTTTCTTGAAATTACTATAAGGGATCATCTTACTTACTACCGTCGTTCCAAGCAAATAAGATGCAAAACATGATAAACATCACATGCAATCAAATAGTGACATGATATGGCCAATATCATTTTGCTCCTTTGATCTCCATCGTCGGGGCGCCATGATCATCTTCGTCACCGGCATGACACCATGATCTCCATCATCGTGTCTTCATGAAGTTGTCACGCCAATGATTACTTCTACTTCCATGGCTAACGCGTTTAGCAATAAAGTAAAGTAATTTACATGGCGTTATTCAATGACACGCAGGTCATACAAAAAATAAAGACAACTCCTATGGCTCCTGCCGGTTGTCATACTCATCGACATGCAAGTCGTGATTCCTATTACAAGAATATGATCAATCTCATACATCACATCTTCTGTCCATATCACGTCACAAGGCACATGCTGCAAAAACAAGTTAGACGTCCTCTAATTGTTGTTGCAAGTTTTTACGTGGCTTCTATAGGTTTCTAGCAAGAACGTTTCTTACCTACGTAAAACCACAACGTGATATGCCAATTTCTATTTACCCTTCATAAGGACCCTTTTCATCGAATCCGTTCCGACTAAAGTGGGAGAGACAGACACCCGCTAGCCACCTTATGCAACTAGTGCATGTCAGTCGGTGGAACCTGTCTCACGTAAGCGTACGTGTAAGGTCGGTCCGGGCCGCTTCATCCCACAATACCGCCGAAACAAGATAAGACTAGTAGTGGCAAGAAAAATTGACAACATCTACGCCCACAACTGCTTTGTGTTCTACTCGTGCATAGTAACTACGCATAGGCCTGGCTCATGATGCCACTGTTGGGGATCGTAGCAGAATTTTAAAATTTCCTACGCATCACCACGATCCATCTATGGAGTATACTAGCAACGAGGGGAAAGGAGTGCATCTACATACCCTTGTAGATCGCGAGCGGAAGCGTTCTAGTGAACGGGGTTGATGGAGTCGTACTCACCGTGATCCAAATCACCGATGACCGAGTGCCGAACGGACGGCACCTCCACGTTCAACACACGTACGGAGCAGCGACGTCTCCTCCTTCTTGATCCAGCAAGGGGGAAGAACAGGTTGATGGAGATCCAGCAGCACGACGGCGTGGTGGTGGAAGTAGCGGGGATCCCGGCAGGGCTTCGCCAAGCACAAGCGGGAGGGAAAGGTGTTGCAGGGGGAGAGGGAGGCGCCAGGGTCTGTGGTGTTGCTGCCCTCCCTCCCCCCCCCCACTATTTATAGGGGTCCTGGGGGGGCATCGGCCACCCTGGAGATCCCATCTGAGGGGGGGCGGCGGCCAAGGGGGTGGCTTGCCCCCCAAGGCAAGTGGGGCGCCCCCCACCCCTAGGGTTTCCAACCCTAGGCACAGGGGGAGGCCCAAGGGGGGGCGCCCCAGCCCACTAAGGGCTGGTTCCCTTCCCACTTCAGCCCATGGGGCCCTCCGGGATAGGTGGCCCCACCCGGTGGACCCCCGGGACCCTTCCGGTGGTCCCGGTACAATACCGATAACCCCCGAAACTTTCCCGGTGGCCGAAACTGGACTTCCTATATATAATTCTTTACCTCCGGACCATTCCGGAACTCCTCGTGACGTCCGGGATCTCATCCGGGACTCCAAACAACTTTCGGGTTTCCGCATACTAATATCTCTACAAGCCTAGCGTCACCGAACCTTAAGTGTGTAGACCCTACGGGTTCGGGAGACATGCAGACATGACCGAGACGCCTCTCCGGTCAATAACCAACAGCGGGATCTGGATACCCATGTTGGCTCCCACATGTTCCACGATGATCTCATCGGATGAACCACGATGTCGAGGATTCAATCAATCCCGTATACAATTCCCTTTGTCAATCGGTACGTTACTTGCCCGAGATTCGATCGTCGGTATCCCAATACCTTGTTCAATCTCGTTACCGGCAAGTCACTTTACTCGTACCGTAATGCATGATCCCGTGGCTAACTCCTTAGTCACATTGAGCTCATTATGATGATGCATTACCGAGTGGGCCCAGAGATACCTCTCCGTCATACGGAGTGACAAATCCCAGTGTCGATCCGTGCCAACTCAACAGACACTTTCGGAGATACCCGTAGTGTACCTTTATAGTCACCCAGTTACGTTGTGACGTTTGGCACACCCAAAGCACTCCTACGGTATCCGGGAGTTGCACGATCTCATGGTCTAAGGAAATGATACTTGACATTGGAAAAGCTCTAGCAAACGAACTACACGATCTTTTGTGCTATGCTTAGGATTGGGTCTTGTCCATCACATCATTCTCCTAATGATGTGATCCCATTATCAATGACATCCAATGTCCATAGTCAGGAAACCATGACTATCTGTTGATCAACGAGCTAGTCAACTAGAGGCTTACTAGGGACACGTTGTGGTCTATGTATTCACACATGTATTACGATTTCCGGATAACACAATTATAGCATGAACAATAGACAATTATCATGAACAAAGAAATATAATAATAACCATTTTATTATTGCCTCTAGGGCATATTTCCAACAGTCTCCCACTTGCACTAGAGTCAATAATCTAGTTACATTGTGATGAATCGAACACCCATAGAATTCTGGTGTTGATCATGTTTTGCTCTAGGGAGAGGTTTAGTCAATGGATCTACTACATTCAGGTCCGTATGTACTTTACAAATATCTATGTCTCCATTTTGAACACTTTCACGAATGGAGTTGAAGCGATGCTTGATATGCTTGGTCTTCCTGTGAAACCTGGGCTCCTTGGCAAGGGCAATAGCTCCAGTGTTGTCACAAAAGAGAGTCATCGGGCCCGACGCTTTGGGAATCACCCCTAGGTCGGTAATGAACTCCTTCATCCAGACTGCTTCCTGTGCTGCCTCTGAGGCCGCCATGTACTCCGCTTCACATGTAGATCTCGCCACGACGCTTTGCTTGCAACTGCACCAGCTTACTGCCCCTCCATTCAAAATATACACGTATCCGGTTTGTGACTTCGAGTCATCCAGATCTGTGTCGAAGCTAGCATCGACGTAACCCTTTACGACGAGCTCTTCGTCACCTCCATAAACGAGAAACATATCCTTAGTCCTCTTCAGGTACTTCAGGATATTCTTGACCGCTGTCCAGTGTTCCATGCCGGGATTACTTTGGTACCTTCCTACCAAACTTACGGCAAGGTTTACATCAGGTCTAGTATACAGCATGGCATACATAATAGACCCTATGGCCGAGGCATAGGGGATGACACTCATCTTTTCTCTATCTTCTGCCGTGGTCGGGCATTGAGCCGTGCTCAAGTGCACACCTTGCAATACAGGCAAGAACCCCTTCTTGGACTGATCCATATTGAACTTCTTCAATATCTTGTCAAGGTACGTACTTATAGTTTTGCGATATAAAGGTGGTGATATTAGAGTCGTGTTGGTTGAGTAATTGTGAAATTGAGAAATACTTGTGTTGAGGTTTGCAAGTCCCGTAGCATGCACGTATGGTGAACCGTTATGTAACGAAGTTGGAGCATGAGGTATTTATTGATTGTCTTCCTTATGAGTGGCGGTCGGGGACGAGCGATGGTCTTTTCCTACCAATCTATCCCCCTAGGGGCATGCGTAGTAGTACTTTGCTTCGAGGGCTAATAAACTTTTGCAATAAGTATATGAGTTCTTTATGACTAATGTGAGTCCATGGATTATACGCACTCTCACCCTTCCATCATTGCTAGCCTCTTCGGTACCGTGCATTGCCCTTTCTCACCTCGAGAGTTGGTGCAAACTTCGCCGGTGCATCCAAACCTCGTGATACGATACGCTCTATCACACATAAACCTCCTTATATCTTCCTGAAAACAGCCACCATACCTACCTATCATGGCATTTCCATAGCCATTCCGAGATATATTGCCATGCAACATCCATCATCATCATATACATGACTTGAGCATTTATTGTCATATTGCTTTGCATGATCGTAAGATAGCTAGCATGATGTTTTCATGGCTTGTCCATTTTTTGATGTCATTGCTACGCTAGATCATTGCACATCCCGGTACACCGCCGGAGGCATTCATATAGAGTCATATCTTGTTCTAAGTATTGAGTTGTAATTCTTGAGTTGTAAGTAAATAAAAGTGTGATGATCTTCATTATTAGAGCATTGTCCCAGTGAGGAAAGGATGATGGAGACTATGATTCCCCCACAAGTCGGGACGAGACTCCGGACGAAAAAAAAGAGGCCATAAAAAAAAGAAGGCCCAAAAAAATGAGAGAAAAAGAGAGAAGGGACAATGCTACTATCCTTTTACCACACTTGTGCTTCAAAGTAGCACCATGATCTTCATGATAGAGAGTCTCCTATGTTGTCACTTTCATATACTAGTGGGAATTTTTCATTATAGAACTTGGCTTGTATATTCCAATGATGGGCTTCCTCAAATTGCCCTAGGTCTTCGTGAGCAAGCAAGTTGGATGCACACCCACTTAGTTTCTTTTTGAGCTTTCATACACTTATAGCTCTAGTGCATCCGTTGCATGGCAATCCCTACTCACTCACATTGATATCTATTGATGGGCATCTCCATAGCCCATTGATACGCCTAGTTGATGTGAGACTATCTTCTCCTTTTTGTCCTCTCCACAACCACCATTCTATTCCACATATAATGCTATGTCCATGGCTCACGCTCATGTATTGCGTGAAGATTGAAAAAGTTTGAGAACATCAAAAGTATGAAACAATTGCTTGGCTTGTCATCGGGGTTGTGCATGATTTAAATACTTTGTGTGGTGAAGATAGAGCATAGCCAGACTATATGATTTTGTAGGGATAACTTTCTTTGGCCATGTTATTTTCAGAAGACATGATTGCTTTGTTAGTATGCTTGAAGTATTATTGTTTTCATGTCAATATTAAACTTTTGTTTTGAATCTTATGGATCTGAATATTCTTGCCACAATAAAGAAGATTACATTAATAAATATGTTAGGTAGCATTCCACATCAAAAATTCTGTTTTTATCATTTACCTACTCGGGGACGAGCAGGAATTAAGCTTGGGGATGCTGATACGTCTCTGTCGTATCTATAATTTTTTATTGTTCCATGCCAATATTATACAACTTTCATATACTTTTGGCAACTTTTTATACTATTTTTGGGACTAACATATTGATCCAGTGCCCAGTGCCAGTTCCTGTTTGTTGCATGTTTTTTGTTTCGCAGAAAATCCATATCAAACGGAGTCCAAACGGGATAAATACTAACAGAGATTTTTTTGGAATATTTGTGATTTTTGGGAAGAAGAATCAACGCGATACGATGCCCGAGGGGGCCACGAGGCAGGGGGCGCACGGTCACCCCGTAAGGCGGTTGGAGCCCTTCTTTTGCCCCAAGAAAGGTAATTTTCGGATAGAGATCGTGTCCAAAATTCAGCCCAATCGGAGTAACGGATCTTCGGTTATAAAAGAAACGGTGAAAGGCCAGATCTGAGAGCGCAGAAATAGAGAGAGACAGAGAGACAGATCCAATCTCGGAAGGGCTCTCACCCCTCCCACGCCATGGAGACCATGGACCAGAGGGGAAACCCTTCTCCCACCTAAGGAGAAGGTCAAGGAAGAAGAAGAAGAAGGAGGGGGGATCTCTCCCCCTCGCTTCCGGTGGCACCGGAGTGCCACCGGGGGCCATCATCATCACCGCAATCTTCACCATCATCATCACCGCCATCATCACCAACTCTTCCCCCCTCTATGCAGCGGTGTAACTCCTCTTTTACCCGCTGTAATCTCTACTTAAACATGGTGCTCAATGCTATATATTATTTCCCAATGATGTATGGCTATCCTATGATGTTTGAGTAGATCCGTTTTGTCCTGTGGGTTAATTGATGATCGTGATTGGTTTGAGTTGCACGTTTTATTATTGGTGCTGTCCTATGGTGCTCTCCGTGTTGCGCAAGCGTGAGGGATTCCCGCTGTAGGGTTTGCAATATGTTCATGATTTGCTTATGGTGGGTGGCGTGAGTGACAGAAGCATATACCTGAGAAAGTAGGTTGTTTGCGTATGGGAATAAAGAGGACTTGATACTTTAATGCTATGGTTAGGTTTTACCTTAATGATCTTTAGTAGTTGCGGACGCTTGCTAGAGTTCCAATCATAAGTGCATATGATCCAAGTAGAGAAAGTATGTTAGCTTATGCCTCTCCCTCATATAAAATTGCAATAACGATTACCGGTCTAGTTATCGATTGCCTAGGGACAAATAACTTTCTCGTGACAAAAAGCTCTTTACTAAAACTAATTTAGTTGTGTATTTATCTAAACAGCCCCTACTTTTTATTTACGCGCTCTTTATTATCTTGCAAACCTATCCAACAACACCTACAAAGTACTTCTAGTTTCATACTTGTTCTAGGTAAAGCGAACGTCAAGCGTGCGTAGAGTTGTATCGGTGGTCGATAGAACTGGAGGGAATATTTGTTCTCCCTTTAGCTCCTTGTTGGGTTTGACACTCTTACTTATCGAAAGAGGCTACAATTTATCCCCTATACTTGTGGGTTATCAATGCCTTTTGGTCCCAGTTGGTGCTACCAACCGGGAACAAAGGCCCTCCTGCCTGGGCTCGCCGCAGTGGCCACGTGGAGGCCCATCTGTCCCGGTTGGTGTAAGAACTGGGACTAAAGGTATAGGGCTTTAGTACCGACCTTTTAGTCCCAGTTCCCCAACCGGTACAAATGGGCCTTACGAACCGGGACAAATGGCCCTTTTTCTACTAGTGACGCTAGCAAGCATCACAATTGGAAATTGGTTGACTATTGTATATGGCAACCATAAAATTGGTTGACTTATACTTGAGAGAAATGGACATGATGTATTTTAACCGGGTTCGGCCGCAACTCATGATTGAGAGGGGTGTAGTCCCATTCAGAATGTGGCACAAGCACAATTGATTGGTGTTGTATAGTTGATGTTCTTGATGAGTCAACACTAACTTACTTTGGACTTTCCCTTCTGCATAGAATTAGCCGGAAAAATTACCTCGACATGATTGTCAGGAGAGACCCCACTAGAAGTTTAGGCAATGCCTTGAGGGATGAGAGCTTGTATTCCAGGATGTCTCACAGGTAATTGACCTTGTACAAATAACCACCGTACCCATGCCTTTTGTGGGAAGGAAAAAGTGGGCATTTTTGTCTATTCTATAGAAGTCCAAAATGCCCCTAAATGTAAATAAAACCAAGCCTATTGTAGTCTTCTTTGGTGCATACACTTGGCCCATGGAGATAGTGTTGTTTTGGTCCATGAGGGATCAGCACGAATGTGCTTTGTGGGCTTCATCTTCCCTTGGCTTCTTCTCCATAGATTGTCATTGAGTTCGTTTTTACGCCTTCAATTTCTACATAGCGGTGAATCGAAAGCTCCAGATCGAGAGTTGGATTTTATCTTTCAGCCCATGCTACCTTTTTGTTCCTCTATTTGCTCCACGGTTCGTTCCTCTCCAATTCGACTTTGTTCTCGTCCAGCCGCACCAAATGAGCAGCAATGCCAGCGGCCGACCGCAACCGATGACCAAAGTGCAACAACCCTTTGCCCCCCCCCCCAAGCCCTATTCGCCCGACCTTCAAGCTATGCAGGAAGTAATCGGAGGCAGTTGTGCCATGCCCGTGTTCCTCCCCATACTCATCCGTGAGCAAGGCCATTTGTTATTGACTATTGTATGGGGAGATGCCGCCAAAATTTCTCAAAATACAAATTTTGACCCAATTTCGAATTGCCATAGAAATTTCTAAAAAAAACCCAAAATTAACTATATTCTTTTTGGGGGGGGCAGAATCAAGTATATTCATGTGAGTATACTTTTCAATTTTGAACTCTTTCTAAGTTATTTATATAAATTGAAAAAAATACTGGTTTTTTGTTGTTAGATAATTTTGCAAAAATAAAAATATATGTGAGGGTATTGCTCAAATTTTAGGGAATTGGGATTTACGGTTGAAAAGTAACTAGCTCAACCATGACAGGGAGTAGAGAGAGGGCAGGGGGAAATAGTCATTGCAACTTTAAAATTAGAGATAGAGTACTGGTAGAAATTTTTCTATGCACAAGCGTGTGTGTATCATATATTAAAGGATAAAGCGCAAAGAAGCGCATCCGCATTTTAGTGTAAAATACAACACATCAACCATCACTATCCCAATACATAAACTAGCTACTCGTTCAAGACCCATCTAGACATCACCCTAAGGAAAGGCCCCCAATCACCTCGCAGAAGGCTTGCCTGCTTCTAAGCATGACCCACACAAGCAATCCTGTGTAGCACGTAACCCATGAAAGGTGTAGCTCGATCAAATGATATCGCATTCCTATGCTTTCAGAGTTCCCATAAGCCAAGGAAAATAATCACATTAGCCTCTAGGGCACATTTCCTTCACTTCTAACAATTCTTTTTTTGTGGTAGCATATTTTCTTTGAGCACCCTCCAATGTTTTACTAGCGTAGTGAATAAGATTGAATTTCTTATCAACTCTTTGCCCTAGGACAACTCCTACAACATAATCCCTAGCATCACACATAATCTCAAAGGACAAATTCCAATCAGGTGGTTGAATGACAGGTGTAGTAACAAGAGCTTTCATTAATGTTTCAAAAGCTTTCTACACAATCTTCATCAAGGGTAGGGATGAAAACGGCGCGGAAACGGACGGAACTGGGTGCTACCATATTTGTTTTCATTTTTTTGCAGAAGCGGAAACGAATACAGAAACCCCGAAAACGAATACGGAAACAAATACTACCAGAAACTGACACGGAGCGAATACAGAGCGCACACAGAAACAAAATGGTTTGTTGACCAGAACTTAAAACCCCTTTGAATCATAGAGAAATATAGACAAAAACAAACAAATTTATGGAATTGTCAACCTGACTACAAAATAATATGGTTGTGTTAGTAACATAGGATAGTATTGTAGTAGTACATGACAATTCGGTATAGGGTCTAGTTGAGTATGTGTGTGGTAGTAAAATTTGGTCCTCAAATGATCCATTCTGCTCATTCTACTCATTGTGTCATTGTGTGTTGTTTGGTAGTTGGGCTAAAAAGCAGCAATAGGCCTATAGTAGAAACAGAAATTCCATATTTACATAAACGGAAAGTTCCGTTTCCACGTTTGTTCCACCGGAAAACACTGTTCCGCTTTTTTTCCGTTTCCGCATAAAAATTCCATTTTCATTTTTGTTTTGCAAATTTCCATTTCCGTTTTCATATTTCCTCTCTGTTTCCATTTTTCCTCCGGAAAAGCGGAAACTTTTTCCTAGACAATATAGCAGTCATGCATCTTTGGAATTAGCAAGTGCATTACATAAGGCAAAAGACATAAGCCTAAGTTAGAAAAGGACTTGTAAAAGTAGTTCTCTTTATCTTCATGAGAAACATCTATCTCAGTAAAACCAGAATAACCATCAAGATAACCAAAATGTGTATGTTTAGACAAATTTTTCCAATATTTGATCAATGGGAGGTAAAGGATAATGATCTTTCCTGGTAGCTTTTTTATTTTTCTAAAATCAATACACATTCTATATCCTACAACAGATCTTTGTGGTATAATCTCATTGTTTTCATTGGAAACAACAGTTCATCCTCCCTTCTTAGGGACACAATGCACGACACTTACCCAACTACTGTATGAGATAGGATAAATGATACATGCTTCCAGTAGTTTTGGAATTTTAGTTCTTATCACCTCTTTCATTTTAGGATTCACCATACGCCGATGATCAACCACGGGCTTGGCATCTGGCTAAAGGTGTATTTTGTGCGTACATAAACATGGGATAATTCCTTAAGATCATCCAATGTGTAACTGATGGTACCCCTATGTTTTCTCGAAACTTCCAACAATCGTGCTTATTCATGTCCTGAAAGGTTGGAGTTGACAATAACAAGATAAATTTTCTCTTCATTTATATAAGTGCACTTCAGTGTTTTTGGTAAAGGTTTTAGTTCAGAGGAGGTGGAGGTTTTCCTAAAGGACCGTGAGGATGTTAATTTTAACAATGGTGGCTGGAAATGAAAAGTTTCATCTATTTTCCTCTTTTCCTTTTCGTTAATAAGACTCTCGTGATTTGTGAAAAACTGATCCAACGGATTTGCTGGAGGAATTCCTATTGCATCTATTTGAGCAAAAGCATCTCTTATATTATTATCACAAGTATTCGGTTAACTGGTAATTCTAGAAAAATTAAAATATATCTTATCACCGCCAAATTTACAACTTTGTTCTTTAAACAATCAAGTATCGTGCTAGAAGTGTTCATGAAGGGTCTACCCAAAATGATAGGAAGAAAGCTCTCTCGTTCCTTTCCTAGGACAAGAAAGTCACTAGGGTATTTAGTTTTACCACATAGAACATCTAAGGCGGTGAACGTATGATCTATCAAAAAGTTGGATGATAGTACCGGTTTTCTCTATATTCGCTAGTGCTATGTCTCCCAAAACTTCTTGGTGGAGAGAAAAAGGAATTGCAATAATGTTTGCACCTATACCGCATAAGCCTGGGTAACTATGAGTACCAATAATGACAGATATGACTAGTGTTCCGAGATTTTGATGACTCATTTTATCAATTATGTTGGAAGTAGGTTCATCTAAACACATAACTCTTCCTCTGGTGGTTCATTTGTATTCAAAATTTTAATAATAGAAATCTTAGGATGCGTCTCTGTTAACTCGTAGGGAGTAGTGCTCGTGTTCTTAACAACAGAACCTAACACATGTTCTCTAATTTTCACGGGAAAGGGTGGTTTCTCAACATATGGAGCAAATTCCACTTCTTTTAGCTGTATTAACAGAAATGTATTTTTCTAAAGGATTACAAACCTTAGCAACATCTTTAAAAGGCTTGTGATATTGTTCCCAACCCACTTTAGGATATTTAATATGTGAAACAAAAGATTCAAGGAGATTGACAAGCACTTCAGAATCAAGACCATATTTTTTACTCACAACAATAAAATCATCAGTTTCAGAAAAATTCTTAATGCATTCATACTTAAAAGGTTTACCTCCTCCGTTATTTTTGTCCATCTCCCAGCCCTTTCAGTTTGAAGCAATATGGTTTAAGAGTTCTAGGCTTATTTAACTCTTTTATTATTGAAACGCCATCTGAAAGAGCTATTAGCCTCACTCTATCATGAATAGGAAGCCTTGCATACTTGCATAAAGATTGCTTTCAATTGTTTTATCAAATAACTCATGATTGGGGAATTTGAGTAGAAGTTTCTTAAGCCTCCCCCAAGCTTGAGTCATGCTTTATCCCTCATGGGGCTAAATAATTTTCCAATATGTATTTGATGGAGAGGGTTTTTTCCCGGAAAGACTCACTCAGTTCTTCCTAAGTCATAATATAAGTATTATCCAAAGAACGATAACACTTAAGTGCTTCATCCTCCAAAGGTAGAGGAAACAGTTTATTCTTCAACTCATTATGAGATAATCCATGAATGTGAAAGAGTCCATGTGTAACGTGCTCCATTAAGTGATCGAACATTATCATCTGGGGGATCTTTATCTTTGCATGCATAACGATTAACATTTAGCTTTAACATGTTCAGTAACCAGTAGGTACTATACAAACCTCTTCTTTTTATTTAACATTTTCTTCATATACTTTATTATCAAATGTTATAAAACTTCCCAAGAGGGAATCACAAAGATAAGTGCCCATAATGACAAAGTGACGATCAAAAATAAAATAAAAATGGCACGTGTGATAAATGGTTTCCTTACCACCTTTTAACTTACCAAGAGTGTTGCGCTCCCCGACAACAGCACCAGAAAAGATTCTTGATGGCCCACAAGTGTTGGGGGTCAACTTTAGATCTTTTCGATATGTAAGAGCATCAATCCCACGAGGAGATGAAGAAAATGGTAAGCACAAAAATAGCAAGGCTTCACTGAAGTGCTAAAAGATGTTGTGGTTTTGTGTTATGTGACTGTAATTAAGAAATGGAAGTTGATTAATAAGAAAATAAAAGAGTGCAACAAGTGTCCCAATCTTTGATAATGCCAAGGGAAAGCCGCTTGTGTATACTTATGATGATCAAATGTTCTTGAGGACGGCGGGATAACGACATAGTTGTCAATTTCCACGTATGACTTGCATTCATTGTTGTCGCTTATTCAATGTTGTAGGGATAGGTCCTAAAACAATATGCACCCAAAAACCATGGAATTCTCATACTTACGATTATTCTCTCAGTAACTAACAGAAGTACCCAAGATCTATTAAGGTAAACACCCAACAATACATATAACTTCCTTTATGGTCCCTATTCTCCCCTTATGTCCAACTTATCAATTTAGGGAATGGTAATATTTGTCACTCTGATCTCCCATCCTAAACTTATTATGACACTATGCTCTCCTCTAGGCCCATATAGGTGAAATGTCATGCAGTCAACGTTTGCATAACGCTACTAGAGAATTATACTGCATCATGGTTAAACAACAACCTTTACATATGACACTTGACAATTAGCCTTCTCCCATATCCTCAAGAACACAAGGGTGTTGTGGATCGTAGCAGAATTTTAAAACTTCCTACGCATCACCAAGATCCATCTATGGAGTATACTAGCAACGAGGGGAAAGGAGTGCATCTACATACCCTTGTAGATCGCGAGCGGAAGCGTTCTAGTGAACGGGGTTGATGGAGTCGTACTCGCCGTGATCCAAATCACCGATGACCGAGTGCCGAACGGACGGCACCTCCCCGTTCAACACACGTACGGAGCAGCGACGTCTCCTCCTTCTTGATCCAGCAAGGGGGAAGGAGAGGTTGATGGAGATCCAGCAGCACGACGGCGTGGTGGTGGAAGTAGCGGGGATCCCGGCAGGGCTTCGCCAAGCACAAGCGGGAGGGAGAGGTGTTGCAGGGGGAGAGGGAGGCCCCAGGGGCTGTGGTGTTGCTGCCCTCCCTCCCCCCCACTATTTATAGGGGTCCTGGGGGGCGCCGGCCACCCTGGAGATCCCATCTGAGGGGGGGCGGCGGCCAAGGGGGTGGCTTGCCCCCCAAGGCAAGTGGGGCGCCCCCCACCCCTAGGGTTTCCAACCCTAGGCGCAGGGGGAGGCCCAAGGGGGGCGCCCCAGCCCACTAAGGGCTGGTTCCCTTCCCACTTCAGCCCATGGGGCCCTCCGGGATAGGTGGCCCCACCCGGTGGACCCCCGGGACCCTTCCGGTGGTCCTGGTACAATACCGATAACCCCCGAAACTTTCCCGGTGGCCGAAACTAGACTTCCTATATATAATTCTTTACCTCCGGACCATTCCGGAACTCCTCGTGACGTCCGGGATATCATCTGGGACTCCGAACAACTTTCGGGTTTCCGCATACTAATATCTCTACAACCCTAGCGTCACCGAACCTTAAGTGTGTAGACCCTACGGGTTCGGGAGACATGCAGACATGACCGAGACGCCTCTCCGGTCAATAACCAACAGCGGGATCTGGATACCCATGTTGGCTCCCACATGTTCCATGATGATCTCATCGGATGAACCACGATGTCGAGGATTCAATCAATCCCGTATACAATTCCCTTTGTCAATCGGTACGTTACTTGCCCGAGATTCGATCGTCGGTATCCCAATACCTTGTTCAATCTCGTTACCAACTAGTCACTTTACTCGTACCGTAATGCATGATCCCGTGGCTAACTCCTTATTCACATTAAGCTCATTATGGTGATGCATTACCGAGTGGGCCCAGAGATACCTCTTCGTCATACGGAGTGACAAATCCCAGTGTCGATCTGTGCCAACTCAACAGACACTTTCGGAGATACCCGTAGTGTACCTTTATAGTCACCCAGTTACATTGTGACGTTTGGCACACCCAAAGCACTCCTACGGTATCCGGGAGTTGCACGATCTCATGGGCTAAGGAAATGATACTTGACATTGGAAAAGCTCTAGCAAACGAACTACACGATCTTTTGTGCTATGCTTAGGATTGGGTCTTGTCCATCACATCATTCTCCTAATGATGTGATCCCGTTATCAATGACATCCAATGTCCATAGTCAGGAAACCATGACTATCTGTTAATCAACGAGCTAGTCAACTAGAGGCTCACTAGGTACATGTTGTGGTCTATGTATTCACACATGTATTACGATTTCCGGATAACACAATTATAGCATGAACAATAGACAATTATCATGAACAAAAAAATATAATAATAACCATTTATTATTGCCTCTAGGGCATATTTCCAACAGTCTCCCACTTGCACTAGAGTCAATAATCTAGTTACATTGTGATGAATCGAACACCCATAGAGTTCTGGTGTTGATCATGTTTTGCTCTAGGGAGAGGTTTAGTCAACGGATCTGCTACATTCAGGTCCGTATGTACTTTCACGAATGGAGTTGAAGCGACGCTTGATATGCCTGGTCTTCCTGTGAAACCTGGGCTCCTTGGCAAGGGCAATAGCTCCAGTGTTGTCACAGAAGAGAGTCATCGGGCCCGACGCATTGGAATCACCCCTAGGTCGGTAATGAACTCCTTTATCCAGACTGCTTCCTGTGCTGCCTCTGAGGCCGCCATGTACTCCGCTTCACATGTAGATCCCGCCACGACGCTTTGCTTGCAACTGCACCAGCTTACTGCCCCTCCATTCAAAATATACACGTATCCGGTTTGTGACTTCGAGTCATCCAGATCTGTGTCGAAGCTAGCATCGACGTAACCCTTTACGACGAGCTCTTCGTCACCTCCATAAACGAGAAACATATCCTTAGTCCTCTTCAGGTACTTCAGGATATTCTTGACCGCTCTCCAGTGTTCCATGCCGGGATTACTTTGGTACCTTCCTACCAAACTTACGGCAAGGTTTACATCAGGTCTGGTACACAGGATGGCATACATAATAGACCCTATGGCCGAGGCATAGGGGATGACACTCATCTTTTCTCTATCTTCTGCCATGGTCGGGCATTGAGCCGTGCTCAATTGCACACGTTGCAATACAGGCAAGAACCCCTTCTTGGACTGATCCATATTGAACTTCTTCAATATCTTGTCAAGGTACGTACTCTGTGAAAGACCAATGAGGCGTCTTGATCTATCTCTATAGATCTTGATGCCTAATATATAAGCAGCTTCTCCAAGGTCCTTCATTGAAAAACACTTATTCAAATAGGCCTTTATACTTTCAAAGAATTCTATATCATTTCCCATCAATAGTATGTCATCCACATATAATAAGAGAAATGCTACAGAGCTCCCACTCACTTTCTTGTAAACACAGGCTTCTCCATAAGTCTGTGTAAACCCAAATGCTTTGATCATCTCATCAAAACGAATGTTCCAACTCCGAGATGCTTGCACCAGCCCATAGATGGAGCGCTGGAGCTTGCATACCTTGTTAGCATTCTTAGGATCGACAAAACCTTCCGGCTGCATCATATACAATTCTTCCTTAAGAAAGCCGTTAAGGAATGCCGTTTTGACGTCCATTTGCCATATCTCATAATCATAGAATGCGGCAATTGCTAACATGATTCGGACGGACTTTAGCTTCGCTACGGGTGAGAAAGTCTCATCGTAGTCAACCCCTTGAACTTGTCGATAACCCTTAGCGACAAGTCGAGCCTTATAGATGGTCACGTTACCATCCGCGTCTGTCTTCTTCTTAAAGATCCATTTATTTTCTATGGCTCGCCGATCATCGGGCAAGTCAGTCAAAGTCCATACTTCGTTTTCATACATGGATCGTATCTCGGATTTCATGGCTTCTAGCCATTTGTCGGGCCCGCCATCGCTTCTTCATAGTTCGAAGGTTCACCGTTGTCTAACAACATGATTTCCAGGACAGGGTTGCCGTACCACTCTGGTGCGGAACGCGTCCTAGTGGACCTACGAAGTTCAGCAGTAACTTGATCTGAAGCTTCATGATCATCATCATTAACCTCCTCCCCAGTCGGTGTAGGCACCACAGGAACATCTTCCCGCGCTGCGCTACTCTCCGGTTCGGAAGGGGTGACTATCACCTCATCAAGTTCCACTTTCCTCCCACTTAATTCTTTCGAGAGAAACTCTTTCTCCAGAAAGGACCCGTTCTTGGCAACAAAGATCTTGCCTTCGGATCTAAGGTAGAAGGTATACCCTATGGTTTCTTTAGGGTATCCTATGAAGATGCATTTTTCCGACTTGGGTTCGAGCTTTTCAGGTTGAAGTTTCTTGACATAAGCATCGCATCCCCAAACTTTTAGAAACGACAGCTTCGGTTTCTTCCCAAACCATAATTCATACGGTGTCGTCTCAACGGATTTCGACGGAGCCCTATTTAAAGTGAATGCGGCAGTCTCTAAAGCATAACCCCAAAATGAGAGCGGTAAATCGGCAAGAGACATCATAGATCGCACCATATCAGAACTTTTAGAAACGACAGCTTAGGTTTCTTCCCAACCCATAATTCATACAGTGTCGTTGTTGGGGAACGTAGCAGAAATTCAAAATTTTCTACGCATCACCAAGATCAATCTATGGAGTAATCTAGCAACGAGGGAAGGGGGGTGCATCTACATACCCTTGTAGATCGTGATGCGGAAGCGTTGCAAGAACGCGGATGAGGGAGTCGTACTCGTAGCGATTCAGATCGCGGTTGATTCCGATCTGAGCACCGAAGAACGGTGCCTCCGTGTTCAACACACGTGCAGCCCGGTGACGTCTCCCACGCCTTGATCCAGCAAGGAGAGAGGCAGAGGTTGGGGAAGACTCCGTCCAGCAGCAGCACGACGGCATGGTGGTGATGGAGGAGCGTGGCAATCCTGCAGGGCTTCGCCAAGCACCGCGGGAGAGGAGGAGGGAGAGGGGTAGGGCTGCGCTATGAGGGAGATGTCTTCTCGTGTGTTTGCAGCCCCAAATACCTCAAGTATATATAGGGGAAGGGGAGGGGCTGCGCCCCCATCTAGGGTTCCCTCCCCAGGGGTGGCGGCAGCCCCCAAAACCCATCTAGGGTGCGGCCAAGGGGAAGGAGAGGGGGGCGCCACTAGGGTGGGCCTTAAGGCCCATCTGGACCTAGGGTTTGCCCCCTCCCACTCTCCCATGCGCCTTGGGCCTTGGTGGGGGGGCGCACCAGCCCACCTGGGGCTGGTCCCCTCCCACACTTGGCCCATGCAGCCTTCTGGGGCTGGTGGACCCCTGGGACCCTCCCGGTGGTCCCGGTACATTACCGATATCGCCCGAAACTTTTCCGGTGACCAAAACAGGACTTCCCATATATAAATCTTTACCTCCGGACCATTCCGGAACTCCTCATGACGTCCGGGATCTCATACGGGACTCCGAACAACATTCGGTAACCACGTACATACTTTCCCTATAACCCTAGCGTCATCGAACCTTAAGTGTGTAGACCCTACGGGTTCGGGAACCATGCAGACATGACCGAGACGTTCTCCGGCCAATAACCAACAGCGGGATCTGGATACCCATGTTGGCTCCCACATGTTCCACGATGATCTCATCGGATGAACCACGATGTCGGGGATTCAATCAATCCCGTATACAATTCCCTTTGTCTATCAGTATGCTACTTGCCCGAGATTCGATCGTCGGTATCCCGATACCTTGTTCAATCTCGTTACCGGCAAGTCTCTTTACTCGTTCCGTAACTCACATCATCCCGTGATCAACTCCTTGGTCACATTGTGCACATTATGATGATGTCCTACTGAGTGGGCCCAGAGATACCTCTCCGTTTACACGGAGTGACAAATCCCAGTCTCGATTCGTGCCAACCCAACAGACACTTTCGGAGATACCTGTAGTGCACCTTTATAGCCACCCAGTTACGTTGTGGCGTTTGGTACACCCAAAGAATTCCTACGGTATCCGGGATTTACACAATCTCATGGTCTAAGGAAATGATACTTGACATTAGAAAAGCTCTGAGCAAACGAACTACACGATCTTGTGCTAGGCTTAGGATTGGCTCTTGTCCATCACATCATTCTCCCAATGATGTGATCCCGTTATCAACGACATCCAATATCCATGGTCAGGAAACCGTAACCATCTATTGATCAACGAGCTAGTCAACTAGAGGCTTACTAGGGACATGGTGTTGTCTATGTATCCACACATGTATCTGAGTTTCCTATCAATACACTTCTAGCATGGATAATAAACGATTATCATGAACAAGGAAATATAATAATAACCTATTTATTATTGCCTCTAGGGCATATTTCCAACAGTCTCCCACTTGCACTAGAGTCAATAATCTAGTCCACATCACCATGTGATTAACACTCATAGGTCACATCACCATGTGACCAACATCCAAAGAGTTTACTAGAGTCAACAATCTAGTTCACATCACTATGTGATTACCACTCAATGAGTTCTGGTTTGATCATGTTATGCTTGTGAGAGAGGTTATTAGTCAACGGGTCTAAACCTTTCAGATCCGTGTGTGCTCTATGTCATCTTGTGGATGCTACCACGCGCTACTTGGAGCCATTTCAAGTATCTGCTCTACTATACGAATCCGGTTTACTACTCAGAGTCATCCGGATTAGTGTCGAAGTTCGCATCGACGTAACCCTTTACAACGAACTCCTTTTCACCTCCATAATCGAGAAAATCCTTAGTCCACTAGATACTAAGGATAAGTTCGACCGCTGTCATGTGATCCATTCCTGGATCACTATTGTACCCCTTGACCAACTCATGGCAAGGCACACTTCATGTGCGGTACACAGCATAGCATACTGTAGAGCCTACGTTTGAAGCATAGGGGACGACCTTCGTCCTTTCTCTCTCTTCTGCTGTGGTCAGGTCTTGAGTCTTACTCAATACTCACACCTTGTAACACAGCCAAGAACTCCTTCTTTGCTGATCTATTTTGAACTCTTTCAAAATCATGTCAAGGTGTGCGTTCTTTGAAAGTATCATCAGGCGTCTTGATCTATCTCTATAGATCTTGATGCCCAATATGTAAGCAGCTTTTATCCAGGTCTTCCTTTGAAAAACTCCTTTCAAACAACCCTTTATGCTTTCTAGAAATTTTACATCATTTCGGATCAACAATATGTCATTCACATGTACTTATCAGAAATGTTGTAGTGCTCCCACTCACTTTATTGTAAATCCAAGTTTCTAACAAACTTTGTATAAACCCAAAAACTTTGATCACTCCATCAAAGCGTATATTCTGACTCCGAGATGCTTGCTCTAGTCCATGGAAGGATCGCTGGAGCTAGCATACCTTTTAGCATCGTTAGGATCGACAAAACCTTTCTGATTGTATCACATACAACCTTTCCTTACGAAAACTGGTAAGGAAACTTGTTTTTGACATCCATCTGCCAGATTTCATAAATGCAGCTAATGCTAACATGATTCCGACGGACTTAAGCATCGCTACGGATGAGAAAATCTCATCGTAGTCAACTCCTTGAACTTGTGGAAATACTCTTTGCCACAAGTCGAGCTTCATAGACGGTAACATTACCGTCCACGTCCGTCTTCTTCTTAAAGATCCATTTATCTCGGATTTCATGGCTTCTAACCATTTGTCGGAATATGGGCCCACCATCGCTTCTCCATAGCTTGTAGGTTCAGTATTGTCCAACAACATGATATCTCAGACAGGATCACGTACCACTCTGAAGTAGCACGCATCCTCGTCATCCTACGAGGTTTGGTAGTGACTTGATCCGAAGTTTCATGATCACTATCATAAGCTTACACTTCAATTGGTGTAGGTGCCACAGGAACAACTTCTTGTGCCCTGCTACACACTAGTTGAAGTGACGGTTCAATAACCTTATCAAGTCTCCACCATCCTCCCACTCAATTCTTTCGAGAGAAACTTTTCCTCGAGAAAGGACCCGTTTCTAGAAGCAATTACTTTTGCTTCCAGATCTGAAATAGGAGGTATACCCAACTGTTTTGGGTTTTCTATGAAGATGCATTTATCCGCTTTGGGTTCGAGCTTATCAGCCTGAAAACTTTTTCACATAAGCATCGCAGCCCCAAACTTTTAAGAAACGACAACTTAGGTTTCTCTAAACGGTGTCGTCTCAACGGAATTGCGTAGTGCCCTTTTTAAAGTGAATGCGGTTGTCTCTAATGCCTAACCCATAAACGATAGTGGTAATTCGATAAGAGACATCATGGTATGCACCATATCCAATAGGGTGCAGTTATGATGTTCGGACACACCATCACACTATGGTGTTCCAGGCGGTATTTAATTGTGAAACACTTTCCACAATGTCTTAATTGTGTGCCAAACTCGTAACTCAGATGCTCATCTCTATGATCATATCACAGACATTTTATCCTCTTGTCACGACGATCTTCAACTTCACTCTGAAATTACTTGAACCTTTCAATAATTCAGACTTGTGTTTCTTCAAGTAACTACACTCAGCATCTACTCAAATCATCTGTGAAGTAAGAACATAACGATATCCACTGCATGCCTCAGCACTCATTGGACTGCATACATCAAAATGTATTACTTCCAATAAGTTGCTCTCTTGTTCCATCTTACTGAAAACGAGGCCTTTCAGTCATCTTGCCCATGTGGTATGATTTGCATGTCTCAAGTGATTCAAAATCAAGTGAGTCCAAACGATCCATCTGCATGGAGTTTCTTCATGCATATATACCAATAGACATGGTTCGCATGTCTCAATCTTTTCAAAAACGACTGAGTCCAAAGATCCATCTACATGGAGCTTCTTCATGCGTTCTATACCAATATGACTCAAATGGCAGTGCCACAAGTATGTGGTACTATCATTACTATCTTATATCTTTTGATATGAACATGTGTATCACTACGATCGAGATTCATTTTAGGTGCAAGACCATTGAAGGTATTATTCAAATAAACAGAGTAACCTTATTCTCCTTAAATGAATAACCGTATTGCTATAAACATAATCCAATCATGTTTATGCTCAACGCAAACACCAATCTCGATGGTAGAGGAGTCATGCGATGCTTGATCACATCAACCTTGGAAACACTTCCAACACACATCGTCATCTCACCTTTAGCTAGTCTCCTTTTATTCCGCAGCTTTTATTTCGAGTTACTAACACTTAGCAACCGAACCGGTATCTAATACCCTGGTGCTGCTAGGAGTACTAGTAAAGTACACATTCATATAACGTATATCCAATATACTTCTGTCGACCTTGCCTGCCTTCTCATCTACCAAGTATCTAGGGTAGTCCTGCTTTAGTGACCGTTCCCCTCATTACAGAAGCACTTAGTCTCGGGTTTGGGTTCAACCTTGGGATTCTTCACTAGAGCAGCAAATGATTTGTTGTTTCATGAAGTATCCCTTTTGCCCTTGCCCTTCTAGAAACTAGTGGTTTTACTAACCATCAACAATTGATGCTCCTATTTGATTTCTACTTTCGCGGTGTCAAACATCGCGAGTTGCTCAAGGATCATCATATCTATCCCTGATATGTCATAGTTCATCACGAAGCTCTAATAGCTTGGTGACAGTGACTGTGGAGAACCATCACTATCTCATCTGGAAGATAAACTCCCACTCGATTCAAGTGATTGTGGCACTCAGACAATCTGAGCACATGCTCAACGATTGAGCTTTTCTCCCTTAGTCTGCAGGCTTAAGAAACTTGTCAGAGGTCTCATACCTCTTGACGTGGGCACTAGTCTGAAATCCCAATTTCAGTCTTCGGAACATCTCATATGTTCTGCGACGTTTCAAAACTTCTTTGGTGCCACAATTCTAACCGTTAGCATTACGCACTGAACTATCACGTAGTCATCAAAACGTGTATGTCAGATGTTTCGCAACATCTACAGACGACGTTGAGGTTCAGCACACCGAGCGGTGCATTAAGGACATAAGCCTTCTGTGCAGCAATGAGGACAATCCTCAGTTTACGGACCCAGTCCGCATAATTGCTACTACCAACTTTCAACTAAATTTTTCTCTAGGAACATATCTTAAACAGTAGAACTAAAGCGTATGACATAATTTGCAAAGACCTTTTGACTATGTTCATGATAATGAAGTTCATCTGATTATTGAACTCCCACTCAGATAGACATCCCTCTAGTCATCTAAGTGATACATGATCCGAGTCAAACTAGGCCGTGTCCGATCATCACGTGAGACAGAGTCATCATCGGTGAACATCTCCATGTTGATCGCATCTACTATACGACTCATGTTCGACCTTTCGGTCTCTTGTGTTCCGAGGCCATGTCTGTACATGCTAGGCTCGTCAAGTCAACCTAAGTGTTTCACATGTGTTCCGAGGCCATGTGTGTACATGCTAGGCTCGTCAACACCCGTTGTATTCGAACGTTAGAATCTATCACACCCGATCATCACGTGGTTCTTCGAAACAACGAACCTTCGCAACGGTGCACAGTTAGGGGGAACATGTCTCTTGAAATTTTAGTGAGGGATCATCTTATTTATGCTACCGTCGTTCTAAGCAAATAAGATGTAAACATGACAAACATCACATGCAAATCATAAAGTGACGTGATATGGCCAATATCATCTTGCGCCTTTGATCTCCATCTTTGAGGCGCGGCATGATCACCCTCGTCACCGGCATGACACCATGATCTCCATCATCGTGTCTTCATGAAGTTGTCTCGCCAACTATTACTTCTACTACTATGGCTAACGGTTAGCAATAAAGTAAAGTAATTACATGGCGTTATTCATTGACACGCAGGTCATAGAATAAATTAAGACAACTCCTATGGCTCCTGCCGATTGTCATACTCATCGACATGCAAGTCGTGATTCCTATTACAAGAACATGATCAATCTCATACATCACATATATCATTCATCACATCCTTTTGGCCATATCACATCACATTAGACGTCCTCTAATTGTTAGACGTCCTCTAATTGTTAGACGTCCTCTAATTGTTGTTGCATGTTTTACGTGGCTGCTATGGGATTCTAGCAAGAACGTTTCTTACCTACGCAAAAGCCACAACGTGATATGCCAATTTCTATTTACCCTTCATAAGGACCCTTTTCATCGAATCCGATCCGACTAAAGTGGGAGAGACAGACACCTGCTAGCCACCTTATGCAACTAGTGCATGTCAGTCGGTGGAACCTGTCTCACGTAAGTGTACGTGTAAGGTCGGTCCGGGCCGCTTCATCCCACAATGCCGCCGAATCAAGATAAGACTAGTAACGGCAAGTAAATTGAAAAAATCGATGCCCGCAACTACTTTGTGTTCTACTCGTGCATAGAAACTACGCATAGACCTAACTCATGATGCCACTGTTGGGGAACGTAGCAGAAATTCAAAATTTTCTACGCATCACCAAGATCAATCTATGGAGTAATCTAGCAACGAGGGAAGGGGAGTGCATCTACATACCCTTGTAGATCGCGATGCGGAAGCGTTGCAAGAACGCGGATGAGGGAGTCGTACTCGTAGCGATTCAGATCGCGGTTGATTCTGATCTGAGACCGAAGAACGGTGCCTCCGCGTTCAACACACGTGCAGCCCGGTGACGTCTCCCACGCCTTGATCCAGCAAGGACAGAGGGAGAGGTTGGGGAAGACTCCGTCCAGCAGCAGCACGACGGCGTGGTGGTGATGGAGGAGCGTGGCAATCCTGTAGGGCTTCGCCAAGCACCGCGGGAGAGGAGGAGGGAGAGGGGTAGGGCTGCGCTATGAGGGAGATGTCTTCTCGTGTGTTTGCAGCCCCAAATACCTCAAGTATATATAGGGGAAGGGGAGGGGCTGTGCCCCCATCTAGGGTTCCCTCCCCAGGGGTGGCGGCAGCCCCCAAAACCAATCTAGGGTGCGGCCAAGGGGAAGGAGAGGGGGGGCGCCACTAGGGTGGGCCTTAAGGCCCATCTGGACCTAGGGTTTGCCCCCTCCCACTCTCCCATGCGCCTTGGGCCTTGGTGGGGGGGGCGCACCAGCCCACATGGGGCTGGTCCCCTCCCACACTTGGCCCATGCAGCCTTCTGGGGCTGGTGGCCCCACTTAGTGGACCCCCGGGACCCTCCCGGTGGTCCCGGTACATTACCGATATCGCCCGAAACTTTTCCGGTGACCAAAACAGGACTTCCCATATATAAATCTTTACCTCCGGACCATTCCGGAACTCCTCGTGACGTCCGGGATCTCATCCGGGACTCCGAACAACATTCGGTAACCACGTACATACTTTCCCTATAACCCTAGCGTCATCGAACCTTAAGTGTGTAGACCCTACGGGTTCGGGAACCATGCAGACATGACCGAGACGTTCTCCGGCCAATAACCAACAGCGGGATCTGGATACCCATGTTGGCTCCCACATGTTCCACGATGATCTCATCGGATGAACCACGATGTCGGGGATTCAATCAATCCCGTATACAATTCCCTTTGTCTATCGGTATGCTACTTGCCCAAGATTCGATCATCGGTATCCCGATACCTTGTTCAATCTCGTTACCGGCAAGTCTCTTTACTCGTTCCGTAACTCACATCATCCCGTGATCAACTCCTTGGTCACATTGTGCACATTATGATGATGTCCTACCGAGTGGGCCCAGAGATACCTCTCCGTTTACACGGAGTGACAAATCCCAGTCTCGATTCGTGCCAACCCAACAGACACTTTCGGAGATACCTGTAGTGCACCTTTATAGCCACCCAGTTACGTTGTGACGTTTGGTACACCCAAAGAATTCCTACGGTATCCGGGAGTTACACAATCTCATGGTCTAAGGAAATGATACTTGACATTAGAAAAGCTCTGAGCAAACGAACTACACGATCTTGTGCTAGGCTTAGGATTGGGTCTTGTCCATCACATCATTCTCCTAATGATGTGATCCCGTTATCAACGACATCCAATGTCCATGGTCAGGAAACCGTAACCATCTATTGATCAACGAGCTAGTCAAATAGAGGCTTACTAGGGACATGGTGTTGTCTATGTATCCACACATGTATCTGAGTTTCCTATCAATACACTTCTAGCATGGATAATAAACGATTATCATGAACAAGGAAATATAATAATAACCTATTTATTATTGCCTCTAGGGCATATTTCCAACAGTCGTCTCAACGGATTTCGACGGAGCCCTATTTAAAGTGAATGTGGCAGTCTCTAAAGCATAGCCCCAAAATGAGAGCGGTAGATCGGTAAGAGACATCATAGATCGCACCATATCCAATAGAGTGCGATTACGACGTTCGGACACACTATTTCGCTGAGGTGTTCCAGGCAGCGTGAGTTGTGAAACGATTCCACATTTCCTTA
This sequence comes from Triticum aestivum, assembly GCF_018294505.1. Lineage (NCBI taxonomy): Eukaryota > Viridiplantae > Streptophyta > Magnoliopsida > Poales > Poaceae > Triticum > Triticum aestivum. The sequence continues at coordinate 608,786,434 of NC_057814.1, forward strand.
AGTGTGTACCAAATTCGTGACTTAAATATGCTCCACCATGATCTGATCGTAAGAACTTTATTTTCCTGTCACGTTGATTCTCAACCTCACTCTGAAATTCCTTGAACTTTTCAAAGGTTTCAGACTTGTGTTTCATTAGGTAGACATACCCATATCTACTAAAATCATCAGTGAGAGTGAGAACATAACGATAGCCACCGCGAGCCTCAACACTCATTGGACCGCACACATCAGTATGTATGATTTCCAATAAGTTGGTTGCTCGCTCCATTGTTTCGGAGAACGGAGTCTTGGTCATCTTACCCATGAGGCATGGTTCGCACGTGTCAAATGATTTGTAATAAAGAGACTCCAAAAGTCCATCTGCATGGAGCTTCTTCATGCGTTTGACACCAATGTGACCAAGGCGGCAGTGCCACAAGTATGTGGGACTGTCGATATCAACTTTACATCTTTTGGTATTCACACTATGAATATGTGTAACATCATGTTCGAGATTCATCAAGAATAAACCATTGACCAGCGGGGCATGACCATAAAACATATCTCTCATATAAATAGAACAACCATTATTCTCGGATTTAAGTGAGTAGCCATCTCGAATTAAACGAGATCCAGATACAATGTTCATGCTCAAAGCTGGCACTAAATAACAATTATTGAGGTTTAAAACTAATCCCGTAGGTAAATGTAGAGGCAGCGTGCCGACGGCGATCACATCGACCTTGGAACCATTCCCGACGCGCATCGTCACCTCGTCCTTTGCCAGTCTCCGCTTATTCCGCAGTTCCTATTTTGAGTTACAAATATGAGCAACCGCACCGGTATCAAATACCCAGGAGCTACTACGAGTATTGGTAAGGTACACATCAATTACATGTATATCACATATACCTTTGGTGTTGCCGGCCTTCTTGTCCGCTAAGTATTTGGGGCAGTTCCGCTTCCAGTGACCACTTCCCTTGCAATAAAAGCACTCAGTCTCAGGCTTGGGTCCATTCTTTGACTTCTTCCCGGCAACTGGCTTACCGGGCGCGGCAACTCCCTTGTCGTCCTTCTTGAAGTTCTTCTTACCCTTGCCTTTCTTGAACTTAGTGGTTTTATTCACCATCAACACTTGATGTTCCTTTTTTATCTCCACCTCCGCTGATTTCAGCATTGAATATACCTCGGGAATGGTCTTTTCCATCCCCTGCATATTGAAGTTCATCACAAAGCTCTTGTAGCTTGGTGGAAGCGACTGAAGGATTCTGTCAATGACCGCGTCATCCGGGAGATTAACTCCCAGCTGAGACAAGCGGTTGTGTAACCCAGACATTCTGAGTATGTGCTCACTAACAGAACTATTTTCCTCCATTTTACAGCTGAAGAACTTGTCGGAGACTTCATATCTCTCGACCCGGGCATGAGCTTGGAAAACCATTTTCAGCTCTTCGAACATCTCATATGCTCCATGTTTCTCAAAACGCTTTTGGAGACCCGGTTCTAAGCTGTAAAGCATGCCGCACTGAACGAGGGAGTAATCATCAGCACGTGATTGCCAAGCGTTCATAACGTCTTGGTTCTCTGGGATTGGTGCTTCACCTAGCGGTGCTTCTAGGACATAATCTTTCTTGGCAGCTATGAGGATGATCCTCAGTTCCGGACCCAGTCCGTATAGTTGCTGCCATCATCTTTCAGCTTGGTTTTCTCTAGGAACGCGTTGAAGTTGAGGACAACGTGGTCCATTTGATCTACAAGACATATTGTAAAGTTTTTTTAGACTAAGTTCATGATAATTAAGTTCATCTAATCAAATTATTCAATGAACTCCCACTCAGATAGACATCCCTCAAGTCATCTAAGTGAAACATGATCCGAGTTAACTAGGCCGTGTCCGATCATCACGTGAGACGGACTAGTCAAGATCGGTGAACATCTCCATGTTGATCGTATCTTCTATAGGACTCATGCTCGACCTTTCGGTCTTCCGTGTTCCGAGGCCATGTATGTACATGCTAGGCTCGTCAAGTCAACCTAAGTGTATTGCGTGTGTTCCGAGGCCATGTCTGTACATGCAGGGCTCGTCAACACCCGTTGTATGCGAACGTTAGAATCTATCACACCCGATAATCACGTGGTGCTTCGAAACAACGAACCTTCGCAACGGTGCACATTTAGGGGGAACACTTTCTTGAAATTATTATAAGGGATCATCTTACTTACTACCGTTGTTCTAAGCAAATAAGATGCAAAACATGATAAACATCACATGCAATCAAATAGTGACATGATATGGCCAATATCATTTTGCTCCTTTGATCTCCATCTTCGGGGCGCCATGATCATCTTCGTCACCGGCATGACACCATGATCTCCATCATCATGATCTCCATCATCGTGTCTTCATGAAGTTGTCACGCCAACGATTACTTCTACTTCTATGGCTAACGCGTTTAGAAATAAAGTAAAGTAATTTACATGGCGTTATTCAATGACACGCAGGTCATACAAAAAATAAAGACAACTCCTATGGCTCCTGCCGGTTGTCATACTCATCGACATGCAAGTCGTGATTCCTATTACAAGAATATGATCAATCTCATACATCACATATATCATTCATCACATCTTCTGGCCATATCACGTCACAAGGCACATGCTGCAAAAACAAGTTAGACATCCTCTAATTGTTGTTGCAAGTTTTTACGTGGCTTCTATAGGTTTCTAGCAAGAACGTTTCTTACCTACGTAAAACCACAACGTGATATGCCAATTTCTATTTACCCTTCATAAGGACCCTTTTCATCGAATCCGTTCCGACTAAAGTGGGAGAGACAGACACCCGCTAGCCACCTTATGCAACTAGTGCATGTCAGTCGGTGGAACCTGTCTCACGTAAGCGTACGTGTAAGGTCGGTCCGAGCCGCTTCATCCCACAATACCGCCGAAACAAGATAAGACTAGTAGTGGCAAGAAAAATTGACAACATCTACGCCCACAACTGCTTTGTGTTCTACTCGTGCATAGTAACTACGCATAGGCCTGGCTCATGATGCCACTGTTGGGGATCGTAGCAGAATTTTAAAATTTCCTACGCATCACCACGATCCATCTATGGAGTATACTAGCAACGAGGGGAAAGGAGTGCATCTACATACCCTTGTAGATCGCGAGCGGAAGCGTTCTAGTGAACGGGGTTGATGGAGTCGTACTCGCCGTGATCCAAATCACCGATGACCGAGTGCCGCACGGACGGCACCTCCACGTTCAACACACGTACGGAGCAGCGACGTCTCCTCCTTCTTGATCCAGCAAGGGGGAAGGAGAGGTTGATGGAGATCCAGCAGCATGACGGCGTGGTGGTGGAAGTAGCGGGGATCCCGGCAGGGCTTCGCCAAGCACAAGCGGGAGGGAGAGGTGTTGCAGGGGGAGAGGGAGGCGCCAGGGGCTGTGGTGTTGCTGCCCTCCCTCCCCCCACTATTTATAGGGGTCCTGGGGGGCGTCGGCCACCCTGGAGATCCCATATGAGGGGGGGCGGCCAAGGGGGTGGCTTGCCCCCCAAGGCAAGTGGGGCGCCCCCCACCCCTAGGGTTTCCAACCCTAGGCACAGGGGGAGGCCCAAGGGGGGCGCCCCAGCCCACTAAGGGCTGGTTCCCTTCCCACTTCAGCCCATGGGGCCCTCCGGGATAGGTGGCCCCACCCGGTGGACCCCCGGGACCCTTCCGGTGGTCCCGGTACAATACCGATATCCCCCAAAACTTTCCCTGTGGCCGAAACTGGACTTCCTATATATAATTCTTTACCTCCGGACCATTCCGGAACTCCTCGTGACGTCCGGGATCTCATCCGGGACTCCGAACAACTTTCGGGTTTCCTCATACTAATATCTCTACAACCCTAGCGTCACCGAACCTTAAGTGTGTAGACCCTACGGGTTCGGGAGACATGCAGACATGACCGAGACGCCTCTCCGGTCAATAACCAACAGCGGGATCTAGATACCCATGTTGGCTCCCACATGTTCCACGATGATCTCATCGGATGAACCACGATGTCAAGGATTCAATCAATCCCGTATACAATTCCCTTTGTCAATCGGTACGTTACTTGCCCGAGATTCGATCGTCGGTATCCCAATACCTTGTTCAATCTCGTTACCGGCAAGTCACTTTACTCGTACCGTAATGCATGATCCCGTGGCTAACTCCTTAGTCACATTGAGCTCATTATGATGATGCATTACCGAGTGGGCCCAGAGATACCTCTCCGTCATACGGAGTGACAAATCCCAGTGTCGATCCGTGCCAACTCAACAGACACTTTCGGAGATACCCGTAGTGTACCTTTATAGTCACCCAGTTACGTTGTGACGTTTGGCACACCCAAAGCACTCCTACGGTATCCGGGAGTTGCACGATCTCATGGTCTAAGGAAATGATACTTGACATTGGAAAAGCTCTAGCAAACGAACTACACGATCTTTTGTGCTATGCTTAGGATTGGGTCTTGTCCATCACATCATTCTCCTAATGATGTGATCCCATTATCAATGACATCCAATGTCCATAGTCAAGAAACCATGACTATCTGTTGATCAACGAGCTAGTCAACTAGAGGCTCACTAGGGACATGTTGTGGTCTATGTATTCACACATCTATTACGATTTCCGGATAACACAATTATAGCATGAACAATAGACAATTATCATGAACAAAGAAATATAATAATAATCATTTATTATTGCCTCTAGGGCATATTTCCAACAAAGGGAACTACTCACAACACATCATGGTGATCCTATTGAGTATGGTAATGATATTCATAACAATATGAAAATAATTATCTTTCACCAATAGATCACAAGGCATCAACTACTATACAAATTTATCAACCACGAGTGTAACGGTGATTCTAACTACAAAGGATTGATACGAAATGGTGAGATGGGAATGGATATGGTGATATGGATAATGGAGATGATAATTACTTCGATGAAGATAACCCCCCTTGATGTGCAAAAGTTGACCATGAATATGGCATTGATTTCCCTCGGTCGGTGGGGCAGATCAGGCCAAAAACAGCCCTCCGAAGGAAGAACTAGGTTTCGGACTTGCAGCGGCAGCTAAAATAAATCTAAAAAAGGATATGGAAAAAACCCTTCGGTAGAGACATAAAAGGCCAAGGAGTTCACCAGGGGCCTCCTGTCGGCGCCCTAGGGTGGGTGCGCCTAGCCCCCCTAGGGCCCACCTTGGTAGCTCCTTCTGTCTCCCTAGTCTTTTTTGTAGGAGATATGCCCTAGAGGCAATAATAAATGATATTATTTATCTCCGAGTTCATAATTATGTTTATGTTCCATGCTATAACTGGTATGGTTCTCAAGTCTGCAATAACCACGAGGCTCGGAGGAAGACTCATATGCACGTGTGGAATAATAAACGGTAAAATGTATTCCTAGTCTGGCCTCTAAGACTAGCTCAAGTGTTGCATGATGGTTATGTTTTCCTGATCATGGGCATGTCTATGTTACCAACCTTGAGGGCATAATGTTAAGAGAACATTTGTGTTGAATCGACCCGGCATGATGTTATGCTATGAGATTCATTCGTCACAAGTTTATTGGTACATAACACAAAGATGGTTAACGTTTGCATGATTCCTTAGACCATGAGAGTATCGAGTTTCTTCATGCTTGCTTCATGAACTTTGGGGTTTGTTAAACGTCATCCGTAAATGGGTGGCTATTACGGCGGCTTAATGGTTCATGGAAAAGTGTGTCAAGTAACTTGATAGCTCAAGATTGGGATTTGCTCCTCCGACGATGGAGAGATATCTCTGGGCCCTCTCGGTGTTACGGTATCCATCATCGTCTGGCCAGACACTTTGTGATTTGATCACGGGGATGCCGGAACACGATAACGAGAAAAGAGAACAATACCGGTAACGAGGTAACTAGCATAGTGGACAAGTTGTTGATCCACGGGAATGCCAACATGTCTCACCTCGGGTATTTGTAACATATCGCGAAGCAACAGGAATAGCACACGTCAACTGGAGGTTCACTCGAATATTTATTCGTGTGGTTATAGGGGTCAATATGGGTGTCCACGGCTCCGATGTTGATCATTGATCGGAAGGGGTTCCAGGTCATGTCTATACTTCACCGAACCTATAGGGTCACACGCGTAAGGGTCATCTATCTGCTGAATACTAGACAGGGAGTCTGAGAGAAAATCACCGAAAAAGTTTCGGACACCGAAAAGTTTCGGACAGCGGAATCATACCGTAGAGAGAGGTCATCGGATAAGTTTCGATGATACCGAAAAGTTGTTTTGGGATACACCATTAAGTCAAATTTGTTTCGGCACATGCCTGATAATTCTTGGAGGATGCCAGAATCATTCTGGAAGCTTTTTGGAATTTTCTGAGATAAAAACCGGAAATGTTCCGGAGCTGCCGGAGCCACTTCAGATGCGTTTCGCAGATGAAAATCACTAAAACCGGAATTGTTTCGGAATGCGTTGAAAATCATTTTAGTGGGTACTGGAAATGTTCTTAGCCCACATAAATATTTTCAGTTCGATCAGACGCTGAAAAATTTCGTCGTGAATAGTGAAAATCAGCTTTATGGTTACTTTATGAAAAGCCACCTTTTGGGGCTTTGCTCCAAAAGATCTTGGGGATGACATGGATGGATAGGAGCCATTTTTTGGGCCCCTCATGGGGGTGTGGCCGGCCACATGGGGTATCCCACCTTGGGGACCCTCTTGTTCCTTGGTTTCACTCCTAGGTCCTTGTGGAAGGACTTCATTCATGTGCATTTTGGGTTTTTTGTGAAACTACCCTACCCCCTTGGGATTTCCTATAAATAGAGGTGGAGGGGCAGCCCTCCACACTCATCCCTTGCTCTCATACACATGCCATGCATTATCTGGCTTCTTCTCTCCCTCCCACGAAAAGAGTTTCGTAGAGCCGTAAGGCTGTCTGGGTTCCGGCAGGAACTAGTTCTGGACGGCGAAGCCCTGCCGGATAGATGACACCGTATGTGTGCAACTCTGTAGAGAGATCGTAGTTTCGGTCTTAGTTCGTGAGTGCCTCCCGAATGGCTGTCTGTGTGACCGTCCGAGTTTCGAAGGTCCTCCCGAAGGGCTGTCCGAGTGACCGTTCGAGTTTCGAAGGTCCTCCCGAAGGGCTGTCCGCGACACCGTCCGGGGGGCTGTTCGACCACCTCCCGGAGGGCTGTCTGAGGAGCAGATGAGGGTATACATCCTCGCGGTTGGGAGGTTGTAAATCCTAGCTGCGGGGATCTGCACCGCCGATCGTCATCGACTCTACTTCCCGCTGCGCTATGAGTCGGTAACGAAAAAGATCAAACCATGTATGCAGTCTCCATAGTGGTCCTGGGCTGGTGCGTAGGTCGGAAATTTTTGTTTTCTACTGCGTTCCCCTACAGTGGCATCAAGAGCCGTGCTATGCGTAGATGCAAGTTTCGATCTAGAATACATAGAGATGTATGGGTATTGCATAATATAATTAGGTAGTAGATGAGATCTATTGCTGAAAATTATTTATGCGGGTGACAGATGAAATCTGTTACCCGACGTTCTTGTTGCTTCCCTAGAATTTGCGTTTGCTCAATCTCGAGACAGCATGGTGGAATTTGACAAAGTTCTGGCAATCCGTGATCCTGATTGATCATGGAAGTGCTATCAGTTCTTTGGGTTCTGCCGTAGTCAAAAGAAAGATGAAATTCGCAGATGAAAGGGCATTGCAGATATGATCTGCCCGGGGGTCATGCTATGACGAAGTTTAGTATGGGGCTCGAGATTTAATTATCTCAGGTTTCATACACCCCGAGATGTTAATCTAGCAACTTGAATAATCATACTTGATGATAAAACGTTGGTAGCTGCGGTTTAAGTCAAAACCTTAGAAGCCACGTAAAATAAATTTTTGCATAAACCGATTAGAGGCGTCTAACTTGGTTTTGCAGGATGTGCATGTGATGTGGTATAGCAGTGCTCATACTAATTCGATTATGTATGAGATAACTATATGATGTAATTTGATTAACATGACCTGCGTGTCATGATTCGGCATGATGGCTGGAGCCATATGATTGCATTTTAATGACCTGCGTGTCAACCTTGTTGTAATGCATTATTTTGTTAGCTATAGAGATAGCGATATTATCTGGTGCATCGACAAGGTGGTGGCAATCTTCGTGAAGGTGACCACCGACGCGAATGCCGAAGACGAAGAAATGAAATACTTCTCCGTCAGAAAGGGCTATACCATATCATGCTATTATGAATTGCCTGAGATGTTTATCCCTTATGATGCACCCTTCTTGATTGCGCGGTAGTCGCTTTTATTAGGGTGATCTCTCACTTAAAATATCAAGTAGTTAGTGTTCTCCCAAGTGTAGCACCGTCACGGCACCTATCTTTTCGGGGTGCGCCATGGATGCATGGGTACGAACGATTAGAGAAGTGTGAGGCGGGTGAGGTCAGACCTCGCAGCAAGATCACTTGGTTGTCTTGACGTTCATGGCAGGATCGTCCTGAGCTCGGAACACACGCATCGAAAGATGAGCAAGAGTCACATAGAGATGTGATCGGCAAGTTGGCCTACCGATTAAAATTCCCGTTATGAGATGATCATTCTATGGCGATGAATTGAAGTCTGGATCTTGTATCACTCAAAATTAATTGTGAGAGATATTGATTTGAGTGGGAGCGCACTGTTGAATTAACATGTTTAATTCTCAGTGCAATTAATTATGAACACTGTCTAAGTGTTTCTTGCATAATAGTTGTAGAATAATGGCTCGCATTTCCACCTTCCCTATTAAAATTGAATAGCTGTTAAATATCTGGTTAAAACTTTACGATTGGTAACGTAATATGAGGATTGTCCTCAAAAGTGCCGAGAAGGACTTTGTCCTATCGCATGCTTTCCGTATCCTCCCGCTAATGCTATGGATCATGTGACTCTCGTCCTTCGATCCAAAAGCTAGAATTCTGTTACGGTCAAGTGGAATATGTTTGCTTCCATGAAACCCAAACTTCGAAAGTTGGGATAGTTATATGATATTCATGGAACTGAAAATTATTTTCAGATACAAACAAAGTAATGTTTGTTTGCAAGTATTAGTAAAAGTGTTTACTATGCATTTGACTGTTGGGAAAGGGATCCAGAAGAACGCCTGTCATATAATGAAAGGTGAATAAAACAACAACTTAAAGAGAAAGGAAGTGTCCAAAGGGTGTTAGTATGACTTACACGCCTAGGAAGTCCGGGGCTAATGCCACTCTTAAGTTGGGTGCTTCTTCTGAGAGTAGGAGAAATACTAAAAGTTAAACTGTTAGAAGTATAAAGGCAAAAGGAAAGAAGAATGGAATATCCAGCTCATGTATGAATGTCATACAAGTTTTTGATGTATAGAAGGCTGGTCAAAGATATAGTTCTTGCAAATTATGGTTAAACATGTTAATCACTAATTCTTGGGTATTGTGAGTTCATCACAAAATTGCCCGCTCGATTGCATTCTGTTGCAACTCGATGTAAGAACTACTATGGTCTGAAAGACTAGCTAGAAATGAGGTTAAGGTATACACAGGGAACATAGTAAATGTTACTATACCTTCCATCGGTGTATTGCCGTCTGTATTTATTTCCATAATTCATTTAGAGTTTTACAAACTCTATCCCATTGCATAAGGTATCTTGCAAGAAGGTTGTTCATAAGAGAACTTTTTATGTTCGATGTTATGAATAACACAAGGGCCATACTTTCATTATGAATGAGATGTATGTTATGAATATTGATAATAATACAATACCTCTGGGTTTACTTTCATAATTCATTTTAGAGTTTCATACACGCTAGCCCATTGCACAATGTTTGTTGCAAAAGAGTTGTTCATAAAAACAACAATTGTTGTTAAGTATTATGAATAACATGAAGGGCCATGCTTCCATCCAAGATGGCATGTATGTTATGAATATTGATGGAAATATGATACATCCATAACACTGACGCTAAATGTCGCAAGACTAAAAGAATACCACACAAGTGTGGCACTACATTTGGTCACGTTGGAGAAACCCGCATGGAAAATTCCATTATGATGGATTTTGAAGTCTTTTTGATTTTGAATCATCTGACACTTGCAACTTTCCTCCGAAAAGTGAAGTGACTAAAATACCGTTCACAGGCCATAAGGAACGAACAACAAACTTATTAGTGATCATACATTTGATGTGTGTAGTCCGATAAGTGTTGTTAGTAGTGGATTTATTTATCTTCAGAAATGACTCAAGTAGATATATGGATATTTACTTGATGAGACGTAAGTCTGGATCTTTTGAAATCATTCAAAAGGTTTTCAAAAATGAAGTAGAAATTATTGTAACAAGAAAATTATGTTTCTGCAATTTGATTGCACAAAGGAATATTTGAGTTACATGTTTAGCGAATGTCTGATGAGTTGTGAAAGGGGTTTCATAACTTGCACCTCCCGGAACACCACTGCAAGTGGAAAGTCTGTGGAGATGTAATCAAACCATTTATGACATGGTAAGGTCAAAGATGACATAAATAAATTTGCCATTATCCCTTTTAAAGTGATGCTTTAAAGACTGCGGCTTTTACACTGAAAAGAGCTACATCGGGTCTGTTGAAATGAAGCCATGGTATGGTACGCCCAACCATGTTATATCTTTTCTTAACATTTGGAATATGGGGCTTGTGTAAAAGGTTACAAACCTATTCCAAATCAGACAAGTGCTACTTTGTAGGTTATACCAAAATGTTGGGTATTCCTCCCTCACTATACCGAGGCAAATAGTTTTGCCGCGAAACGGTGTGCTTTTAAAGAGAATGGTTCTTTCAAAAAGGTGAGTGGGAGAATAGTGCAACTCGACGAGATAAACAGTATCTACGTCATCAGATCAAAGGAAAGAGACCTTGGAAGTAATTCCAGAGTTTCCTACTGCGACTGATACGGAAGTCTCTACAATAAAATGTATGAACTTCGGTCGAACTTGCAGCTGAACCACGTAGGCAAGGCTCGTGAAAACCTCTCAGGTGCGCAAACGAGATATTGTTGTTAGACAACATTATACCTACGATACACAAGGAAGCGTTGATGGGCCCTGACTCCGGAATTGGCTAAATGCCAATACAACCCGAATTAGTTTCCATATAAGTGATTCAAGATTTAAACCTTGATACACCTTTCGGAAGACTTAGAGTCTAACGAACATTTATGGAACTTAAAACTGATACGGATAAAAATGTTTTATCCATAAAGCTCGACTTGTTGAAATAACAAGTTCAAGAGTTGACTACGATGAGGTTGTTTTCATCGTAGCGATGCTTAAAGTCGGTTCGGGTTGAACTAGCAATTAATACATATTTCAATCATGAGATATGAAACATGGATGATAAAAGGATTTCCATCTGATGGAAATGAAAGCTAGGACTTGTATATGATACACTCCAAAGTAATTTGTCGATCCAGAGGATGCTAGTAGGTATGCAAACTTCAGAGTTCTAGCAATGGACAGAAGAGAGCAAAATGGAGTTGGAATCTTCGTGTTTTGATGAAATGGTCAAAGGGGTTTTGACTTCATCAATGGGTAACGAAGATGCTTGTAATTCAAGAAAGTAAGTGGGAGCGTAATAATATTTCTAAAAACCTTATGTGCTTGGCACATTGGTAATTGGAAATAAATTTCTTGACACGAATTAGGACTTCATTTGAAAATAGTTTTTCGATGAAGTGCTTAGGCTAAATAGCCTCAATATTAGGCATGATGATCTATGGAGATAGATTTACCTAATGGGGCTAAGCAATGAATACATATTAACAAGATGCTAAAACCTTTTAGCATTTAAAACGCCAAGGGGTGATTCTTGCCAAAGTCACATGGAAAGAGTTTTTGCAAGACTCGGTGTCCCAAAACACTGATGAGTAAAATACATAATGCAGATTCCACACACTTTTGTGTTTGGATTAATCATGTATTCCATGGTATGTAAAACAACCAGATATGTCCGATACTCCCAAAGTGTTGCGAGTATGGATACTAAAGTGATCAAAGTACTGATCGTGGGACAACAGTGAAAGATGTCATTGAGTACTAGAGTAAGTACTGATGATATGTTTTCTTGCAAGCGGAGATCATGAAGAGTTCGTTGTAAAATGTTACATCGATAGTCTTCATCTTTTCACCGTGCGATTTTCGATTTAAGTTAAGGGTTTTGTGTAACACACAATGTGGTGGCACAGTTAGTTGGAATTTGTTCAAACTAGTTACTGTGGCGAATTCTATAACAAGGGCTAAGTATGTTGACTCTTTAGAAGCGACAAAGAAGATGTTGAATCATATAGTTCATTCATGAACTTAGTATAGTTCCAAGATGGCTTTTGACAATGGGACACTACTGCAGGTAGTTGCTCCATAACTCAGTCTGAGGAATCCAGGTTCGAACTGTGATTCACATACATACAAAGCCAAGTCCACACAAAATATGAATTTTGTGAAAACGTGAAAACGCGAGGACATGCAAAGATACACACGGAACTGAAGTCGTCAGATCCGTTGGACATCAGGCTATACCACAAGCGAAGCATATTTATACCGGTGTGCCACAGGTGTAAAGTGCATTAGCATTAACTAGATTATTGACTCTAGTGCAAGTGGGAGTCTGTAGGAGATATGCCCTAGAGGCAATAATAAATGATATTATTTATCTCCGAGTTCATAATTATGTTTATGTTCCATGCTATAACTGCTATGGTTCTCGAGTCTGCAATAACCACGAGGCTCGGAGGAAGACTCATATGCACGTGTGGAATAATAAACGGTAAAATGTATTCCTAGTCTGGCCTCTAAGACTAGCTCAAGTGTTGCATGATGGTTATGTTTTCCTGATCATGGGCATGTCTATGTTACCAACCTTGAGGGCATAATGTTAAGAGAACATTTGTGTTGAATCGACCCGGCATGATGTTATGCTATGAGATTCATTCGTCACAAGTTTATTGGTACATAACACAAAGATGGTTAACGTTTGCATGATTCCTTAGACCATGAGAGTATCGAGTTTCTTCATGCTTGCTTCATGAACTTTGGGGTTTGTTAAACGTCATCCGTAAATGGGTGGCTATTACGGCGGCTTAATGGTTCATGGAAAAGTGTGTCAAGTAACTTGATAGCTCAAGATTGGGATTTGCTCCTCCGACGATGGAGAGATATCTCTGGGCCCTCTCGGTGTTACGGTATCCATCATCGTCTGGCCAGACACTTTGTGATTTGATCACGGGGATGCCGGAACACGATAACGAGAAAAGAGAACAATACCGGTAACGAGGTAACTAGCATAGTGGACAAGTTGTTGATCCACGGGAATGCCAACATGTCTCACCTCGGGTATTTGTAACATATCGCGAAGCAACAGGAATAGCACACGTCAACTGGAGGTTCACTCGAATATTTATTCGTGTGGGTATAGGGGTCAATATGGGTGTCCACGGCTCCGATGTTGATCATTGATCGGAAGGGGTTCCGGGTCATGTCTATACTTCACCGAACCTATAGGGTCACACGCTTAAGGGTCATCTATCTGCTGAATACTAGACAGGGAGTCTGAGAGAAAATCACCGAAAAAGTTTCGGACACCGAAAAGTTTCGGACAGCGGAATCGTACCGCAGAGAGAGGTCATCGGATAAGTTTCGATGATACCGAAAAGTTGTTTTGGGATACACCATTAAGTCAAATTTGTTTCGGCACATGCCTGATAATTCTTGGAGGATGCCAGAATCATTCTGGAAGCTTTTTGGAATTTTCTGAGATAAAAACCGGAAATGTTCCGGAGCTGCCGGAGCCACTTCAGATGCGTTTCGCAGATGAAAATCACTAAAACCGGAATTGTTTCGGAACGCGTTGAAAATCATTTTAGTGGGTACTGGAAATGTTCTTAGCCCACATAAATATTTTCAGTTCGATCAGACGCTGAAAAATTTCGTCGTGAATAGTGAAAATCAGCTTTATGGTTACTTTATGAAAAGCCACCTTTTGGGGCTTTGCTCCAAAAGATCTTGGGGATGACATGGATGGATAGGAGCCATTTTTTGGGCCCCTCATGGGGGTGTGGCCGGCCACATGGGGTATCCCACCTTGGGGACCCTCTTGTTTCTTGGTTTCACTCCTAGGTCCTTGTGGAAGGACTTCATTCATGTGCATTTTGGGTTTTTTGTGAAACTACCCTACCCCCTTGGGATTTCCTATAAATAGAGGTGGAGGGGCAGCCCTCCACACTCATCCCTTGCTCTCATACACATGCCATGCATTATCTGGCTTCTTCTCTCCCTCCCACGAAAAGAGTTTCGTAGAGCCGTAAGGCTGTCTGGGTTCCGGCAGGAACTAGTTCTGGACGGCGAAGCCCTGCCGGATAGATGACACCGTATGTGTGCAACTCTATAGAGAGATCGTAGTTTCGGTCTTAGTTCGTGAGTGCCTCCCGAAGGGCTGTCCGTGTGACCGTCCGAGTTTCGAAGGTCCTCCCGAAGGGCTGTCCGAGTGACCGTTCGAGTTTCGAAGGTCCTCCCGAAGGGCTGTCCGCGACACCGTCCGGGGGGCTGTTCGACCACCTCCTGGAGGGCTGTCTGAGGAGCAGATGAGGGTATACATCCTCGCGGTTGGGAGGTTGTAAATCCTAGCTGCGGGGATCTACACCGCCGATCGTCATCGACTCTACTTCCCGCTGCGCTACGAGTCGGTAACGAAAAAGATCAAACCATGTATGCAGTCTCCATAGTGGTCCTGGGCTGGTGCGTAGGTCGGAAATTTTTGTTTTCTGCTGCGTTCCCCTACATTTTTTGGTCCAAAACCTCGAGAACAATTCTTGTTTTATTTTTGGAGCTCTGACATTGTATTTTCTTCGTAAAGGTCCATTTTCCAGCGTGACAGCCTCTCCGAGAATTTATTCTTGAATTATCTATGTTTTCAGATAAATCACAATTAAATTGATTCAAAGATGGTTAAAAGGGTATAAAACTATAACATTTATCATCTAAAACTTTGATACAAAATGGATATATCACTCGGCGCTAGCGGGTGTGCCAGACCCAACCGGTCTGTTGCTCCCCTAGCGAGCACAACCTTGTCAAACTCCCCTGGCATGTGATCATGTCATTGTGAGTGCCATCGTTACTTCAAGTTGTCTTGGCATCTGAACATGGCGGTGATTAGCAATGGATGGAGTGAGCTAATCGACAATGCCAGGAAAGCCCTAGCTACATGATCGTAGTAGATCCTTGAAAGTGAATCTCTTAGTTATTCATATCGAGTTTTCATTATTAATGATAATACTAATTGAGACAAATAACATTTTATCAAGCTTATTTAAGGAAAATAGTCCTCGTGTATTGAGTGGATTATGAATGGTGACCCCTACTAAGTTTTCAACTTGTTGTTACCTCAAGCTCTTAGAATGTAATTTATAGTTTTTTGGTGAATCCAAGATTGACATTGAGTGTATGACAGTCATACTATCAAGAGGAGCACACAAGAAAAGGTACTTCGATTTGAACTTCGAGGCAAAATCCTAAACCATAGCCATCCAACAATCCACTCTAGACACTTAACTCCTATGTTTTTTCATAGCCTCGGTACCACTGCGTTTTCTTACTTGGTACTACCGAACCCATAAGGATTGAGTTAGCCTTGAGAGCAACCATACCGATCGTTTTGTTCCAGTACTGCAAGGCGACTTGCTTTGGCAGTACCGGAACAAAACGATATGTAATTCCCCTACTGCCCATTCATATCTCCCAAAGTTAACTCCCTTACTGCATGCCTAGCACCTTCACACACATCCATGACAGCATAAGCAGCAGGTCGGCAGGCAACGAGATGGCAAAAATATAGGCGGGTGCCAAACCGTAACTGGATGCCCATTAGAGACAGTAGAAGAAAAAGAGGAACCAAGAGATGAGATGGAGAGACGATTATTGACACACGGATCATGACTAGTCTAAAACCCTGGTTGCACGTGGGACCAGAGTTGTGGGTATGGAAGTTTTTAGGGTGCAAAATTTTTTTTTTTTTTTGAGATGGAACACACCGATTCCATACCATTACCCGGGTCCAGCACCAGGGCTGGCCCGTCCAACGTATACATAGTCAGGGAGAGCCTCGACCCAGGTCTCTCGCAGAACACGGCGTCGAGCGCCCAAAGCAGCAACAGCATGAGCTAAAGTATTACAGGCCCTGAGGGCAAAAGAGAAAGATATATGACTAAAATTCATGCGGGCGAATTGGCGGATCTCTCTAAACAGGATGCCCTCCATGGCCAAGTCAGAATCTCCCCCATTCAGCGCTTTGGCAAAAATTGAGGGATGAAACCCACAGTTCTTTCTAGAAAAACACACTCCTCGATTAGTTGATATTCTAAATTTTACTTAAAATAATTTACATAATGTGTGTGCTAAAATAAAATTGCATTTTTTCCCAAGTAATTAAAGTAATTTAGTTTAATTATGACATGCACATCTTACAGCTGGAACCAATCCATCCATAGTACGACATTCATTTCGATGACATGACTGTAGAATCTATTCCGTCAAAGCGATTTACACACGACTAAGCCCAACACTGTATCATCTTATATCAGAAATGGAAATATTTTTGGGGACGAGAAAACAAAATCTCACCAAAATCTGGAGGGTTTTATTTGTTGCCATCGTGCCGTCCCCCGGCCACCTTTTCAGCCCTTAAAAAGATCCCAGTCTGTTAGGGTCGCCTCTCAGATCCCCCAGAACTGGATCCATCGCTCGCACGCCGGAGACGGGCGCCATGGCCGCCTCCCTCGAAGACCTCCGGAACGAGAGCATCGATCTCGTGAGTCCTCTTCTCCGCTTCCCTGATCTCGTCTCGTCACCGTGCCATGCATATGCATGCACGTTCGGTAACTAGTGGCGGCGCCGCCGTCCTGAAATGTATGTAACTCGATGACTACGTGTTGCAGGAGTCGATCCCGATCGCGGAGGTGTTCCAGGTGCTCAAGTGCAAGCCGCACGGGCTCACCTCCGATGAGGCCGCCAGCCGCCTCCAGGCCTTCGGCCCCAACAAACTCGAGGAGAAGAAGGTATGATCTCATCTCATCTCGGTGAAGAAAAACCCTAGAGAAGAACGCGGTTTCAGTTAATTAGATCCATTTTTCATGGTGCGTGTGTGCGTGTGTGGATTCGCAGGAGAGCAAGTTCCTCAAGTTCCTGGGGTTCATGTGGAACCCTCTGTCGTGGGTCATGGAGGCGGCGGCCATCATGGCCATCGTCCTCGCCAACGGCGGCGGCAAGCCCCCCGACTGGCAGGACTTCGTGGGCATCGTCACCCTGCTCATCATCAACTCCACCATCAGCTTCATCGAGGAGAACAACGCCGGCAACGCGGCGGCGGCGCTGATGGCCAGCCTGGCGCCGCAGACCAAGGTGCTCCGGGACGGCAAGTGGGCGGAGCAGGACGCCGCGATCCTGGTGCCGGGGGACATCATCAGCATCAAGCTGGGCGACATCATCCCGGCGGACGCGCGGCTGATGGAGGGCGACCCGCTCAAGATCGACCAGTCGGCGCTCACCGGCGAGTCCCTCCCCGTCAACAAGCTCCCCGGCGACAGCGTCTACTCCGGCTCCACGTGCAAGCAGGGCGAGATTGAGGCCGTCGTCATCGCCACCGGCGTCCACACCTTCTTCGGCAAGGCCGCTCATCTCGTCGACAGCACCAACAACGTCGGCCACTTCCAAAAGGTAACTCTTTTCTTTATCACTCAAAACACTTTCTCATTCTTGGCTGTGCTAATTAATGCTTACCGTGCTCTCGGTCTGACTGCAATCGTGGTGAATGTTGGGATAGGTACTGACTGCGATCGGCAACTTCTGCATCGTGTCCATCGCCATCGGCATGCTGGTCGAGATCGTCGTCATGTACCCGATCCAGCACCGCCGTTACCGCGACGGCATCGACAACCTCCTCGTGCTCCTCATCGGCGGCATCCCCATCGCCATGCCCACCGTGCTCTCCGTCACCATGGCCATCGGCTCCCACAAGCTCTCGCAGCAGGGCGCCATCACCAAGCGGATGACGGCCATCGAGGAAATGGCCGGCATGGACGTGCTCTGCAGCGACAAGACGGGCACCCTCACGCTCAACAAGCTCACCGTCGACAAGAACTTGATCGAGTCCTTCGTCAAGGACGTCGACAAGGACGGCGTGGTGCTCTATGCCGCCCGCGCTTCCAGGACGGAGAACCAGGACGCCATCGACGCCTCCATTGTCGGCATGCTCGCCGACCCCAAGGAGGCCCGCGCCGGCATCCAGGAGGTGCACTTCATGCCATTCAACCCCGTCGACAAGCGTACAGCCATCACCTACGTCGACTCCGACGGGACATGGCACAGGGTCAGCAAGGGCGCCCCGGAGCAGATCATCGATCTGTGCGGGCTGCGCGAGGACGTGCGGCGGCGGGTGCACGGCATCATCGGCAAGTTCGCCGACCGCGGGCTGCGGTCGCTGGCGGTGGCCCGGCAGAGCGTGCCAGAGCGGAGCAAGGAGGCCAAGGGCGCACCGTGGCAGTTCCTGGCCGTGCTGCCGCTGTTCGACCCGCCGCGGCACGACAGCGCAGAGACCATCCGCCGCGCGCTCCACCTGGGCGTCAACGTGAAGATGATCACTGGCGACCAGCTGGCCATCGGCAAGGAGACGGGCCGCCGGCTCGGCATGGGCACCAACATGTACCCGTCAAGCTCCCTCCTCAAGGACGGGGACAGCTGCGGCCTCCCGGTCGACGAGCTGATCGAGAAGGCCGACGGGTTCGCCGGCGTGTTCCCGGAGCACAAGTACGAGATCGTGCGGCGGCTGCAGGAGATGAAGCACATCTGCGGAATGACGGGCGACGGCGTGAACGACGCGCCGGCGCTGAAGAAGGCGGACATCGGCATCGCCGTCGCAGACGCCACGGACGCGGCACGGAGCGCGTCGGACATTGTGCTGACGGAGCCCGGGCTGAGCGTGATCATCAGCGCCGTGCTCACCAGCCGCGCCATCTTCCAGCGGATGAAGAACTACACCATCTACGCCGTGTCCATCACCATCCGGGTCGTCCTCGGCTTCCTCCTCCTGGCGCTCATCTGGAAGTTCGACTTCGCGCCCTTCATGGTTCTCATCATCGCCATCCTCAACGACGGCACCATCATGACCATCTCCAAGGACAGGGTCGTGCCATCGCCCACCCCCGACTCGTGGCGCCTCAAGGAGATCTTCGCCACCGGTGTTGTCCTCGGCACCTATCAGGCCATCGCCACCGTCATCTTCTTCTGGGCCGTGCACTCCACCGACTTCTTCACGGTCTCTCATCTCTTCGTTTTCTATCTAGTGGCTACATACATACATATACATACGCCGGCGGCCACCGTTCTCTCCCTGACATTGTACTGTTTGCTTGCTGTACGTTGCAGAATAAGCTCCATGTGCACCCGATCGGCAGGAACACGGAGGAGCTGATGGCGGCGGTGTACCTGCAGGTGAGCATCATCAGCCAGGCGCTCATCTTCGTGACGCGGTCGCGGGGGTGGTCGTTCAGGGAGCGGCCGGGGGCGCTGCTCTTCGGCGCATTCCTGGCGGCGCAGATGGTGGCGACGCTGATCGCGGTGTACGCCGACTGGCCGTTCGCCAAGATGAAGGGGATCGGGTGGGGGTGGGCGGGCGCCATCTGGCTCTTCACCATCGTCACCTACTTTCCACTCGACCTGCTCAAGTTCGCCATCCGCTACTTCCTGTCCGGCAGGGGGTGGAGCAACGTGTTCGACGGCAAGACGGCCTTCGCGCAGGGGGTGGACTACGGCACCGACAAGCGCAAGGCGGAGTGGGCCGTCGCGCAGAGGTCGCTCAGTGGCTTGCACACGTCCAGCGGCGGCGAGGCTTCCTCCTCCGGCGTCTTGGAAGACAAGAGCGACATCTCGGAGATCGCCGAGCAGGCCAAGCGGCGCGCCGAGATCGCCAGGCTACGGGAGCTGCACACGCTCAAGGGCCACGTCGACTCGGTGGTCAAGCTCAAGGGGCTCGACATCGACAACATCAACCACAACTACACCGTCTGATGATCCGTCCGTCCGTCGACACCATCAGCACAAGAACACTCCAACATCTTTGGTTTAGCTATAGTAGTCAGGAACTCCAGGATACTGCTAGTACTTTTTTCTCAGCTGCAGATTAAATTAGTGAGGTGATGATGATGAATAATCATGTACGTTAGCATTGGTGAACTAGTCCCCCTTTCTTGGAGAAAATTGTAGGATTGTTGAATATTGTAGAATAAAACTGTTGAAGATCATTGCTGCCGTCTCTAAATTTGTAGATCAAATAGACTGTACTAAATCTAAAGAAAACATTTTTAAAAAAAAAATCTAGGTATTTTTGAAGAAAACACCCAGTGCTAGATCGTTTAGACGCTGCTTTACTTACTAAATTTTTTAAGAAAACGTTCATGAATATAGGGAATGTTTGCAAATTCAAAAATTTTGTGAAACAAAAAATGTTTATCTATTCAAAAACATTTGTGTTTCAAAAACTAAAGTCAAATAATGTTCATAAATATACAAGATGTTCAGGACCTGAAATCAGGTACATAAATTTTAAAGTATTCTATAATTCAAAAATGTTGAAGGATTCAAAAAATGTCAGAGAATATTGAAAATGAAAAAAATGAAAACCCGAAATAAAATCAGAAGAAATCTGACAAAAGAAAACAGAAAACAAATATTCGTGAATTTTGTTGGAATTTTCCAGATTCCAATAATGCGTGTGAATTAAAAAACAATCTTCGAAAATGTCAACAAACAACCGTGAATTTTTAAATTATTTGTGAACTAAAAGATATGGGGAATTTCAGGAAAAAAATGTTCGAGAATACAAAAAATATTCTGAATTTCACACGTATGGGTGGAATTAAAAACAATTGACGAATTCAAAAAATCTTCATGAATTTAAAAATATTCAAGAATTTAATGGATGTTCGGAAATGTAAAAATGTTCATAAATCTCAACAAATGAACGTGAATCATACAAATGTTGGGAATTCAAAAAAGTTTCCCAATTCACTAAATTTCATGAAATTTAAACCAGATTCCATATTCGAGAATTCAAAACAATGTTTGTGAATCTTAAAAAATGACCGTGAACTGAAAAATTATTCAGGAATTTGGAAAAGTTAATTAATTGTAAAAAATATTTGAATTTGATAAATGTTCACAAATTTCCTAAAATATGTTTGCAAATTGAAAAAAGTTCACGGAATCCAATAATGTTCACGAACTGAAAATAAGTTCATCAATTTCAAAATATTCATAGATTCAAATTCAAAAAAGGTTTGCTAAATTTGTGAGTGGGTTCCACCAGTCATCGAACAATACACATGATTAGCACCGGCTAAGTGCCGAGTACGGATATACAGTGCCCCATTAGCACCGCGGGCGTATATGATCGGGATTGGCACCGCATTTGCACTTCCTTGCCAACTTCTTGCACCACTTTAATGTACAAAAGTTTTAGCACTAAGGTGACCATCCGTGCCAAGTTTTAACATTAACGGTGTAATTGACACAATTTTAGGATGTTCTTAATTTCAAAACTATTCATGGATTCAAAAAGTTCATGAAGACAGAAAATGTACGCGAATTTTAAAAGTTAGAAAAATACTCCCTATATACCAAAATATAAGACGTTTTTGCA
This sequence comes from Triticum aestivum, assembly GCF_018294505.1. NCBI lineage: Eukaryota > Viridiplantae > Streptophyta > Magnoliopsida > Poales > Poaceae > Triticum > Triticum aestivum. Next base: position 608,808,213 of record NC_057814.1, read on the forward strand.
GTTCAATTATACTGCAAAAACGTCTTATATTTTGATACAAAAGTACTAATATAGAAAACCAGAAGTAAACCGACAAAATGAACGGACAGGAAAAAAATCTTGGCTCGGGAGAGTTTTTAGAACCTCCCCCAAACTAGTGAAAAGCATACATAAGAAGAAAAAAAAGTGGGTTTGTCCACATTTGCCTGGTATTCCCACACAACGCGGGGAATAGTATTGGCGCATAGTGTGTCCCTCAAAATCACTAACTAATTAACGGGTATGTCTTGCAAAGGTTACTCCCATATTTTTCTGGTAGGATTTCTTCCTACCAGTGGGGAGAGATGGGCGGTTTATTTGTGCACTTTTTCTATACCTTTGATTTTTCAAATGATTTATCTCTCAAAACGTGTTTCCTAACCACGATCATTTTGTGTCCTCGTATCAAGATCTTCAAAGCTGGATCTCATGTTAATAGATTTTGACGAACTTTTGTCCAAAGAAATCCATGCTCCAAACTGTACTAACCCATGATTTAAAGTACTACGCCATGCTTTAAAACTATATTAATTGTGCTTCACTTTTGGGAAGCATAGAAGCACTTTGTGTTCCATGCGCTTGTGCTTCACTTTTGGGGAAATCACAGTTGTGCTTTCACCTGAGAAGCACAATTATGCTTACGTTTCTGGCAAACACAAACAAAACAAAAATCAAAGAAAAAAGAAATAAAAAAGAAAGCAATCGTTCCGATGGGAGGAACACCCGGCACGTGACACATGGAGGCGTTGGGGCACTCCAGCGCTAGGAAAAGTGCCCTACATAAGGGGCGTCCTCCGACTAGTTGCTCCCCGTGTCTCTAGGAAAGCAAAATGTGCACCCATAGTGCTTGCTTTTGGGCCGGGCAACTGTTTTCTTTTATTTTCTATTTTTTCTTTCTTTATTTATTTCCTTTTAATTTTATATTTACCTTTTAATTTGTATTTCATTTTATTAAGAAAAAACTAAAAATGTTCACACGAAATTGGGGAATGACTTCAACATTTAAAACAATTATATATTTTTAAAATAGTTTAAATTTTTAAATATGTCACATATTAAAAATATTCGAGACTATAAATTTCACTTAATTCTTGAAACAATATATAAGGAAAATATGTCTCCATATATTTAAAACAAAGTCTTAATAATGTATTTGAAAATTGTTAAACATATATTACAAAATATTCTTGGCATATAAGGAAAATATGCAATGTGTAACAAAAATATAGACATGTGTTAAAAAGGAAAAGGAAAAAAAATAAAACCTAATAAAGAAACAATGAAAACCGAAGAGAAAAGGAAAATAAAAACCAGAGAAAAACTAGTGCAAAAAAGAAGAAGAAACCAAGTAAACAAACCAAAGAAAAACCAGTACAAAAAAATGAAGAAGAACAAAGTAAATAAAAATAAGAGAAAACCGAGAACAACACAAAAAAAACAAAGAAAAACGAAGAAAACAGTTGAAAATCAAAAAAGAAACAATGAAAACCTCCTATACTATCTTTATTCTTGTTGGTGCAAGGGTGAGACGGTATGGAGAATATATTTTAATGAAGTACAGAGGGACGATTCAAAATGGATCATATGACCACTACAATAACCGACAATACCACCACGTCAAAAGTCCAGCTATGGGCGCCACGCAAGAAGAAGAAAATTGCCCATGGCCAACCCAGGAGAGCAACTAATCATCGAGTACTCCTTCAACCCCCGCAAGGGTCGCTTTTGTGGGGTGGGGGTACACCACTTGGCATGCTCTCAGCCACCGTCATGTGTCGCGTGTTGGGCGCTACCTCCTGTTTTAATGCTTTTTTGGCTTTTAGATGATTTTTTCTGGGTTTTTTTGGCTTTTTGGTCTTTCCCCGGTTTTCTTATGTAAAAAATTTGTGTGAATTTTTTTTTCTTTCACGAGAGGCAGATTTACTTCTAGTGGAGGCACGGACTTGCTTACACAAGAGGCACACTCGTGCCTCTCGGAAAAGAAAAAAACATGTTCTTTTTTTCCTTTCGCGAGAGGCACATATTTACTCCTCGTGTAGGCAGGATTTGCCCATGACTCGTGCCTCTCGGAAAAGAAAAAATATATGTGTTTTCCTTCTACGAGAGGCACAAATTTATTTCTCGTGAAGGCACGGATTTGCTTCCGCGAGAGGCACAAATGTGCCTCTTCGGAAAGGGAAAAAACCTGCTCTCGGTTCCGTTTTTTTTGTGGATTTTTTTTATCAAAACCTATCAACACGGGATCTAATTTTGAAGTTCTCGACACGAGGAATCCAATGATTGAAAACGGTTCGAGATTGAGACGCACGGTTTAAGAGATCAAACGTTTTGAATAAGAGGAAAAACTCTCAGGTTTGTGCCACTTGTTGCAACCTGGAGAGGAGTGACCTTTACAAAGAATACTCCTTACTTTGTGATTTTGCTTACTCAGACCACGAGAGGCCACGTGCAGCTAACAGAATAGTCTAAATAAACCTGGGCACGGGCAACCCGTCCAGATGGGCCTGGCCTGGAAGAGTAGGGTTCGACCTGCCTTTAGCCTCGGTTTTTAACCCAAAACCCCGTAAAAAGCCTCAAAGCTATTTTTATTAATGAAAAGTAGGTATAATGATGCATTATTGAGTGCAAAATGTCTACTTAATTACTTTTTAAATAAGAAATTATCCGTATCCCAAGGGGCAGGCCGGGCCATGTCCGGGCTTGGCATTTATTTGTCAGGCATTATAAGGGCCAGCCCAAAACCCGGGCCGTCCGGTCAAGTCCCCGGTTTAAGCCCTGAATCAGCAGCATTGTTACAAACATGTGCAACTCAAAATGCTCAAAAAAACAACAACATGTGCAACTCAATAAAAAATAAATAAAGCAATGCCATCCGCGTGTGCCACTGAGCATTGCTCACTCCTCAAACAAAAAGGAGATAGTAACATTGAAGGCCGGTGGTTGGAGCATGCATCATGAGACATGGTCCAACCCCACTGTTGGCACGTCCCTTCGTAGCCACAGCATCCACTTCAGCTCCGGTGGTGGCCACGGCTTACGATCCCGTCTCTCCCGCTGCTTGATTTCAACGCCTAACTGACGCTAACAACCGGCGCTTCCCTGTCAGAGCCCATCCTATACCGATTTCAGAGAGCCATCACCCCTGCTATTTTTTTGCGCTGGTACGAAAATTGGTTGTTGATTTAAATTGGTTGTTGATTATTATTATTTTCATATTATTTTTTTGAGCATTTGGTTTTCTGTGATTTGGTTGTTGATCCTTTTATCGTTAATAATGCCGGTAGGAGCCGAGGAAATGAATGAGGCATATACTTGCAACAGCATTCAGGAAGTACCAAGAAAAAGCTCACATGCATGTGTCATCTGTGTATAAGGATTTGAACAGATACATGTTTTGTCAAAATCAATAATTTTGAAGCAAACAACAAGCTGTCAAATCATCCTCAAATGCAGAAAGGCGAGGCCCATAATAAAGGGGGCAGCAAGTACAGGGAGGCAGAAAGCATGTAGCTGAAATAGCTAGCTAGCTAGCTGAATCCCTCCCAAAGTGCAGCTACAGCAACAACAATCAAAAGCTTACCACTAATAATCAGCAAGCACTGGCCAAGGAGATTGCCACACACAGTTCTACTACAGCAAATAAGCAAAACAAAAACACAAGACTCAGGAGGAGGGAGGACAGGGAGCTGTGGAGTGAGCAGTAGTTGCTGCCCCAAGCTGGCTGTGCATGCATGTGCAGTTATTGTCACAATTGAATGAAGCAGCTGCCATCTCCCCATCAAGCAAGGAAAACACATCTTCTCTGCCGACCTGGAGGAGGGGCTTCAGTGAGATGCATCCAGAGGTTGTCTTGTGCAAGTTTTTGTCTCTGAATTCTGATCATATCATATCATATCATATCATAGCCTGCATGATGAGGAGGGCATCAGAAGCAAACCAGGTTCTAGATGGCATGTAAAGCAAATTTTTATGTATGGAAATTACTTGACTGCCCTGGGAGAAAAGAGGGGGGCTTGATGTTACTGACCACCTTGATTGCCCATGATGTCTTACCTTGAGCACAGGGCAACCATGGTGTTCTGGTTGGGAGGAGACTGTCACTTGCCAGCAGAGCTACAAAGAAGGCCTAGGCTAATAAAGCACTGAGTCCATGTCACTGCCACTTATGGCATGCATGCTCAAAACATATATGGACATGTTCCTTGTGAAATTATACATGGCTGATTTATGTTCATGTTCATGCTCAGTCAATTTAAAATAATGCAACCATGTGATTATTATCATTATTTTCCCTGCCTATATGAATATGTGCACGTGCTGCATTATATTTATGTTTTCTGGGAGGAAGCGTTGCGATCGTTGTCCGAAATCGATAATCAGATTTCGTATGCAGTAAACAGAACTGTTGCCAACTGTTGAGGCCTGTGTGGAGTCCAAATCACAGCTCTCTCAAACGCAATCGAGACAACAGTGTGTGGAAAATTTTGGATCTGCACAGCAGTGACCAGATCCACAGAACAGAAAAGAAAAATGCTTTCGTTTCTTTGTACATGAAAAGACATATATGAGACAACTCTCTCCAAAGCAGAATTCTCTCTGCCCAACCAGCAAAAGCAGCAGGTTGGAGCTCTCACTCATCCTCGGGTAAGCAGCAGGGACAGGTAAGATATAAGTTACAAAATAAACAGCAATCTACGCTGGACCGTATAATTCCCTTTCCTCGTTTCGACGAAACTTGTAGGATCACTTCTCAAGAGGGATGGTACATTTGGTGTGGAGAATGTGGCTCTGTAACTCTGAGCGTTCCCCCAAGATCCGCGGGCACCAGAGGAACAAGAGAGTGGAGAACATCTGTTATCAGCGGTCTGTAACTCGGTTCGGGCTGCACGCACAGAACGGCCACCGCCGCAACCTGCACAGGCATAGAGAACAACAGCCTGAATAGTTGGAAAGATAAATGTGTCTACATTGGAGAATAATGGCAGTTTGTTCATGATGGGTACTTGGTATAAGTGCTTTGGGTCCATTGTGTCCTTGATCACTGGGTCGATGATGTTGGGTAGCTTCGATCTGTCGGTTAGCTGAGGCATGGCCTGCGTGCCGTTTTGAACATGTCAAATGATATTACTGTACAGATAAATTCGAAGAATGCTATGTTGCAACAGAAACATGAACACTGAAAGAGAACTAGTTACTTCCTAAGCTGACTGATCAAATTGTGCAATCCAAATGAATTACTCGATGCCTTGGTAAGAGTAAGAAATGCAGATTACCCATGACACAATTGATTGGCACTGAGATGGTGACATCTTCTCAACAGGCTTCCTTCCCATCAGGAGCTCTAGAAGCACTACGCCAAACGCGTAGACGTCGCTCTTCTCAGTCAACTTCCCTGAAATTGACAGGGTCGCTTAATAGTTACATGATGAAAGGAGAATTTTGCTGCTCACAGTTTATTTTTTTTACACAAAAGATAGAAGTAGAATTTTAGAACAAAAGGAGACTGCACCATCTAATAAGTACTCAGGAGCTACATATCCCAAGGTCCCAGAGATCTTCAGGTTCCCTTTGTCAAGATTCCCACTTGTCACTGCAAGGCCAAAATCTGCAATCTGTGCAATCGATAAGTTAAAAAAAAGGTGCATTCCAACAAGGTTACCTGCAGTCAACATGTAAAGAAATAAGCTGACCTTAATGAAAAGTAGAAGCAGTGTACCTTAGCATTGAAGTCTGAATCCAAGAGTATATTAGACGATTTCAGATCCCTATGGATCACTGGTGGATTGCAGTGCTCATGAAGATACTCTAATCCCCTGCCCAGTTTCAATTTACCAATGTTATAAGCATATTATATAAACAGACAGCCATCGGCACAACAATTGAAAAATCATCACTCGGGCTCTGTGCGAAGTAAAGTGTAGGGATTATTAGATCATAAGAACCTCGCCGTGTCGAGCGCGATCTTCATCCGGACGTGCCAGCTCATAGCCGATCCATGTGAAGGCCCTGAAGACAATGCATCAAAAGCTCCCAATCAGGAAGATCTCAAGAAAGAGCTGCAGCCAATAAGTGGGCAGGGCCAATCATAGAAAAGGCCATACACACACACCATGCAGTTGTGTCTCCAATGATCCCTTCTCCATGAGCTCATAAACAATGTAGTGATTGCCACCATGGACGCAGAAGCCCAGGAGGGACACTATGTTTGGGTGCCTGATCCTGCCAAGCAAGTCCAGCTCATTCTGCCAACAACCACAGCACAAGCATTTTACATTCATAGCAAGAACCCACACCACTAGCACTTGTGGAGGCAATGGACAGTGGTAACAAGGAGTCAACATTCACCTCGAACTCCTTCTCGCAGTCCGGCTCGCCGCCTTCGAGCCTCTTCACGGCGGCGGTGGCGCCGCCGTCGAACGCCGCCTTGTAGACGCAGCCGAACCCGCCGACGCCGAGCACGTTGCTCTCGCTGAACTTGCCCGTCGCCGCCTCCAGCGACGGGTACTCGATCATGGCCACCAGCCCCTTCTTGCTCATCTTCACCGTGTTGAACTTGCTCAGGATCGGCACCAGCGTGATCCCTTTCGCGGTGGTGTCTGAACAATGTAACAAGTTGGTGAACGGTCTGGCTTAATCATCCCAAGCAAGCACAATTATGAGCTGAAGAAGCAATTGAGGGTGAGGCAGGACCTGGTCTCCGGGCGGCCTTGCCGGCGGGGATCCGGCGAGCCCGGCGCCACATGGTCCAGGCGTAGAAGGTGGTGAGGAAGATCATGACGGTGGCGACGGAGGCGAGCACGGTGGCGATGACCAGCTCCCGGTGGTAGTGGTGGTGCCTCTCCACTGTGATCACTGCAACACACAGAGGAGCTGGAATTAGGTGGAACTGGGCAATTCTTTCAAGAAGCTCAATCTATCTACCAACTCGAGAAGATGAACAGTAGAGCTTTTTACTGGGGGGTTACATCAAAAATCTTTGGAACGGCCCTTCCCTGAACTTGAAGAGAGATTTGAATTTTGGGGTAGGCAGTAGATTCTAACGGAAAAAAGTGGTTTAATGGCATTAAACTCGATCCACAATTCCCGCAGTGACGTTAAAGGGAGAGCAGGTTCTGCTCCCCCGAAAATTTGAACGGAATGTGAGATCCCAAAAGGCAGTTTTCGGCCACAGAAGTCGAATAAAAGAAGGCAAGGAGAAATTCCCCAGGTAGAAAACTAGCTAACGCATCGTAATTCGTTGATATTTGCGAAAACGAAATTACAAAGATCCGAGATATGCAGCACAGTTCCAATCTAAATTAAATTCGCAGAGGAAGAACTCTGAACTTGCTAGATGTTATGAAGTTCGGATAGAAAAAAGCAACAACGCACACACACGCAGAGAAATTCAGAAGAAGAAAGGAGAAATGCAGGCCGTGAATCCTGGTCCCTCGGCGGCAGCCGCGCACGTACCGACGGGGGGAGACGCCAGAACCACCGGAGAGGAAGAAGAGGATGCGGTCCCATTGGCGGCGGCCACCGACGCCGGCGCCGGGGAAGAAACGGCGGCCCTCCCGCTGGCCAGCGAGCACGAGCACAGCAGCAGCAAGAAGAGGCCCAGGAGCGGCAATGGAGGCGGCGCCGCCGGCATCTCCATACACCCGCCTATCCCCTGACCTCTCGATCTCTATCTTCTGCTCTCTCTCTCTCTCTCTCTCTCTCTCTCTCTCTCTCTCTCTCTCTCTCTCACTGGAAGGGGGAGGAGAGCACAGGAAAGCTGGCGGCGTTGTGGCGAGGCGGCATGGGAGTGAGGGAACCCGAAGCCGGAAGAAAAGAGAGGAAAAGCGGACGGAGGAGTCAAAAGCTATAAACTACTAGCACTCCTCCTCGCCGGGGACGCACGGGGCAGAGGAGAAAGAGGCCCGCGCGGGGGCCATGCGGCAGAGGCGGAGGGATCACGGGCGGGCGGCAGTTTACCCAAGGGATAGAGGTGATCACGTGAGGCTGTAGTACACGTGAGGATTTTATCTTATCAATGGCGTTGAGTACTTGAGACGACAGAGGAATTCCTTGTTGCGTTGCGAGCGCCCTCCCTTGGCCGCTTGCTTCTCGGGTGCAGTTGAGTCGAGTGAGTACGTTGCTCCAACTGCATGCAAACCCTGCCGTGGTTTGGACCCTTCTTCTTTGATGCCGTTGGGGGCGTGCGTTTGTTTGGACGTGTCAGGCGAGCGCCGTGGCGGCCGGCATCGAAGATGAAACAAACAAGATCCGTTCCTGAGGCGCGTACAAATGTCCGGTCTCCTCAAAGAGAATGCTCATTTCGAATAATTTCCCCACGGGCTCTCTTTATACTCTTCAAGCTATTTTTACCCACTTAGAGCATCTACAGCTATTTTTTTTTTTGAGAATCACCGGGGGAGGAGTCCCTCCACCTGAATATATTGCTCAAAGTGGCCATAATGCCAGGAGAATGATCCAGTTTATAAGAAAAACCGGATCGAAAACCTTAACAAATTGACCCGATTTATAAAAAAACCGAGCCAAAAACCATATAAGTAACAAGTGTTACAAGAAAAAGAGAGGAACAAGACGCCCAACATAAGGCAAGACCTAGCTAGCAGACTAACAGGACCAGGTAGCTAGATGAGGGGTGCGTCGAGGGATCACAATACCAAGACTCTACAAATAGCTTAACGCACCGCACCGGCGTGCGTAGCAAACCCCAGGGCACCACAGAGGAGCTTCCACAATCAACTGAGTGCCAAGCTTAACACGAACCTTGACTGGGAGCTCCGCCATGGAAATTCAAGACGATTAGCAAGTCGGGGAGGCGTCATTGCGTCGTCATTGAGCAAAGGTGAACCAAGAAGAGACCAAGAGCCCGAAGCTCGCCTCAACAGAACGGGATCATGAGCATGCATAGCAGCAGGACGGAGACCACACGTAGGACAGCCGAAGAGAAACACATGAAGAAGAACACACCACCATCGGTCCTGAGCGGGCCACAGCACCACCAGCACGCAGGCCACCCTCAACCACACGCAACAACAGAAGCCGTCGTTTGGGTCTCCAAGATGACGCCTCCGAGGAGATAGTGCTGCCGAGGACACAACACCGCCATCCGATCCGGCATTGCCTGATCTTAGGTTTTCACCCGGAGACCACAAAGCAAAAGTTGTAGGTGCTGGAGCTCCACAACGACACCTCCTGCAAGGAAAACGGCGTCCATTGACGTTGTTGCCGCCGGCATCGACATAGTCGATGCAGGGTTCTCGCCCGGAGTTTGAGCACATCCCTACAACAAGACGACGCCTGACCACCACCACCATCAAACCCTTCGAGAGACGAAGAAGCACGACAAGCCGCCGGAGCCAACCGCACCCTGCGGAGACCACCGACACCAAACGTCAGCACTAGGCGCCAGATCTATCAACGGCCGACCGAGCGCAGGGCCCCGGATGCAACGCAGGCCGCCATGCCCTGTCGTGCACCATGCCGGCAAGGAGCAGAGGAGCACTGCCCGAGGCCAGGAACCACCATGGTCCGGGCTGGAGCCATACATCAGGTGCGGCGGCACGCCCCATGCGCGCCACCACGCACCCGTCGGAAACCAGAACCAAAGCGCCTGCGACGCCAACAGAAGGCAGTGAAATCAAGACCGGCTGCAATAGCACCGCCACCACCTCCCACCACCTCCACCAGCAGTACTCACCACCACCCTCCTCTGCCCAAGCCGGACAACCACGGGCCGATCCAACCAAATCCAGCCAGTCCACCGGAAGGCACCACCAACAACCTTCCAGATCAGGAGCGGGGCCACAGGAAGGACGTCGCCGTGCGCGCCCAGGACAGAGCACGGGAGGCTGGCACCGCGCCCCCGGCGTCGTCACCTCGCGCGGGGCGACCCAGATCCGCCCCCAGCGCCCACGATGGACCTGCCTTCACCGCAAGACGCGGCCACAAGAGCCAGCCGGCACACGGGCCACCGCGACGGGAGGCAGCAGCCCCGGATCCGACGCGGACGCCCACCCGAGCCACCGCGACGAGAGGCAGCCACCTCAGATCTGCGTGAACCCCAGCCGCGAGAGCCCCGCCACCACCATCCCAGGGGCACATGCGGCTTAGCCCGTGTCCCCTCCGGCGGCGGCGAAGCAGAGGAGGGGCGGGGGGAGGTGCCGGCGGCGGCGCGGTAGGGGTTGCGCCCGAGTCGCCAGAGGAGACGACAAAAAAACCTTTCACATTTATACTTGCCAAATCCGGCACTCTATATGTCTTGGTCGTGCCCGGATGCGTTCGCAGACAGTGACCGGATAGTCCTCAAATTGTTGCGTCCACAGTTGTGTACCTCATATCTCGTACCCTATATCCATACTAAAGCGTCCACGTGGAACTAAATTACGTAGGTCATCAAACAGACATAAGAATGAAACAACAACGTAGATCATGTCTCATACCGCCCTCTCCCTTGCTTGTTGCCTCTAGCGGTGGGCGGCGCGCGCCTCCGATTCAGGCGTGCATGTCCTCGGCGCTGGCGGAGCGGGCACTAAGACCCACCGTTGCCCTTCCGGAGCAGCAACTAGAGGGGGAGGAGGTCGACGAACGGGCACACCGAGTAAGCTGCCCACGCGGAGCTCCAGGTGCGGTTGGAAGCGCCAGCTCCGGCATCTGCGCTGCGGCGGCAGATGACAGGCGACGTAAAAGATCCAGAACTATCACTCGTGTCCACCCGCGACATCTGCAAGGCGACGCGGAGAGCCAGCTCGTCCTCGTCGCCGGCCGCCTCGCGGAGGAACGCGTCCCAGTCATTGCTTGAGCCGTCGGAGTAGCTCCTTGTGACGGACACGGTGGACGGAGATTAGGATTGGAGAAAGGAAGGAGAAGAGACAGAGCGGAGCATAGCAAAGTAAGTGTCAATTTTGCTTCGGTTCGAGTATACAAACACCAAAATTCAAGCAAGCGAAAAGACGAAATATTATTACTTCCTCCGATCAAAGTTGTACTAAATCCGCGATGATTAATCTGGATCAAAGGAAGTATTACATTTTAACAAAGGAAAATCAAGGCAAGAGAGTAATACCACGCGGTCGTATCTCTGAGGCCAGGATCCAGGGGGTGTTTGTTTTCAGGGACTTTTTGATGTAGGGACTAGAAAAAGTCCCTCTTAAAGACTTTTTTTACCAAACGGGAGGGACTTTTAGGGACTAAACTAGGCATTTGTGACTAAAAAGAAGAAGACCCTATATGAGAGTCTTTTTGGGACTTTTCCCTGGCATGCCCCCCACCTCACCTTATCCACATCTGTACTAGTTCATTACTAGGGGCAACATGGTCTTTTAGCATGTCATTTATTATCCTCTAGTCCATGTTTAGTCCCTGGAAACAAACATATAGGGAGTAGAGACTTTTTACTTGGGACTAAAAAAGTCCTAGGACTTTTTAAACAAACAGGGCCCCAATCCAATCACCTTTGCTTCTCTGCGTGATGCGCCCAGGCAAAGAGAATCAATTCCGCACCAGAAATGTCGGGACTGCCACAATGCCCCCGCCCCCCAATCCTTGCCCGCCGACCTTCTTTTCCTTAAGAGGTGGCGCCTGACCGGCCACCGCTCTACTACGTCCCCGCTCCTCTGTTTGAGGTGGCGCAAGTTGTGGGTCGCTGAGTTGATCACACGTTGACCACCACCTCTGGGTCCTCCGCCTCCCGCTCCGACGGCACTTTGGACATCTCTATCGGGTCCATGTGGTAGTGGACGGTGAAAAGGGCGGGAAATGGGGGTGGAGGGCAGCAACAATCGAAGCGGAGAGGGTGTGAAACCACGGGCTTTGGCCCTGAAATAGTATGAGCGAAATATGCGGGATTCGGTGGGCTTTTGGATGAGCCGGGTGTGTTAGAATCCTACGCTGTGGAGGTCCCGGAGCCCACAAACATCCCCTTAATTTGGTGTCGGTTTGTGTAAATTCGCGTCCGTGCGGCGTTTGCGGCACGATGTTGGACGGTAAAAAACTTCTGGACACCGCGGTCCAGATGTGTAGTACATCTTACTAATAGAGCGAAAGAAATTAAAAGAAACACTCATACCCCTCAAGTTCTAGTATGCCACAACAAGAACACCGACAAAAATAAAATGACGAAAAGAAGCATAAATTAGGGGGCAGCTAGCTGAAGCAGACCAACCTCAAAGAGGTAGCAGTACTATCTTGGATTCGGTTCGAGTATACAAACACTGAAATTCAAACCAGCGAAAAGAATAAATACTACTCCACTATACTCATGATTGATTGGTGGTTTTCCTCTTACTACTCCACTATACGCAAAAGAAGAAATACTACTCAATTCTATTTTGAAATGGAGGGAATATTACATTTTAACAAAAGAAAAACAAGGCAGGAGAGGAATGCCCCATCCGCCCGCATTATGATGATCACGCGGCCGTATCTCCGGGGCCAGCATCCAATCCAATCACCTCTGCTTCTCCTCTGCGCGCGCGCTGCGCCCACCCCAAGAGAATCAATTCCCCACCAGAACTGTCGGGAGGCCCCGCCTGCCAGAAGCCCAAGAACCCATGGACGCCCAGCGCAGATGGACCGGACCGCCGTAGAGATCGCCATGCTTCTTATTTATTTATTCATTTTTCTCTCGTGGGTCGTGTGCTCCTGCCGCCCTGTCACCGTCACACTTACGCCGACCAACCAAGTAACCACCGTACTTCGCGAATCCAAGCTAGGCGAGACGAGTAGTAGTAATTAAAGTGGCATTGTAGTTGGAAGTTTTTTGAATGAATGTTTACGCGTCCTTCTTCCTACGTGCATGGTCGTGCCGGCCGGAACGAGTCACCGAGAGGACAAAGATGGCCGGCCCCGGCCGGAGAGCGACCGCGTACTGTTGTCTTGTCCAGGCATTTGGTTCCGGCCGCCGGCCGGCCGGGCTCTTGACCTCTTCTTGCGGGTCGGCCGTGGCCGGAGCAAAAAAACCTTGGACCGGTGTCGGCACTCGGCAGGCATGCAGGTACGTGCGTGCGTGCGTAAGGGCCACGTCCACGTGCATGCACCGCTCCACCAGCAGCAGGCCAGGCCACCGTGCGTGGTTTGGAGATCGCCGCGCGCATGATTCGGAGATCATTTTGCATCGCATTTGCGATCACACCACGCGCGCGGTCCACAGTTGCGCGTACGTACGTGCTTAATTTTTTGACTAGTTTAGCATAACAAATCTAGTCGCGGTTGGTTTGCAAAGGAGATCAACCGATGATGCATCATCGCCCACCCTTCCTTCCGAGTCCAAAGCAAATTGCCTTCGTATTTTTTTCCCATACGGAAGGGGCAGGGCTGGCCCTGGGGAGGGCCCCAGCCCCGGGCCCTCGGTATCCAGGGCCCCTCAAAAGCTTCCTTGCCATTGGGTCTTTCGCCCGGTGAGTGCAGATGCTTACATACATGTACGCACATTCTTCTCTATGAATACATACACGCACATTTTATTTTAGTTAAGAAATGGCGGGTGATGAATTTGTACATGTCATGTTTTTTCCTTACAATGGATAAAAATTGAAAACCAGGTTAGTTCTTTTTTTTTCTTGCAAAAATGTGATAAATTTTGCACAAATGAGCTCTTCTGGCGAGCTCTCCGAACCTTGATACACTGCTCAACTTTCCACCTTCTCGTTTGTCTTGTATCTCGTATGTATTGTTGTAATTTCTTTTCACATTTTCATGTCTCTTAGTAGTATTGTTCTAATTGAACTCTTCTTATCCACCTTAGGTGTGTACTGTTTCACTCAAGGTGTATCCCAAAAGAAAAAAGTGTGTATTATTCTTGCATTTCATTGTATCTTTCTTTTAATGAGGACATGGACTCTTCCAAAATGATACATGGCATCTTAGAAAACAAGGAAATAACCATCAGGTCTTTAGAGAACCAAACAAACCCAATCTACAGTACAGCCTGAAGTTATGCCATCGCCGCTCTATTGCTGGAGTCGGCCTGGCATTGTATCATGCGGCCGAGGGAGTCACCCTACTAAGGTCCAGTTGTACCAATGCTACTGTGAAGAAGCGGCCATTGTAGAAGTCTTCTCCCACCGTCGTCCACTCTAGAGAAGAACGCAATGAGGATGGAGAGATCACCAATGCGAGGAGAAGGGTGCATATGTTGTGTCGGTTCTCAGTGGTGTTTCATTTTTTTTACCGTGTAATTCTCTAGTTGTTGTCTTTATATACCTACCTTGGGTAGTTGGGGCAAATAGTGTAGTTCCCGAATTGTTATTTTTGCACAGTCTTACATGCAGATTTTTTTTTGGAGTGCATCGATTAAATCTTGCACTGCTTTTTGTAGGGGTATATCTTGCACTGTTTTGTGTATGGTTTACCATGAGTATACCTTGTGTCTAACAAACCATCTAACGAACTCCTCTAAAAATACTATATGCAATGAATTAAAAAATATCTTAAAAAATACTATATGCAACCAATTAAAAAAACACTATGAGTGTGGTTGGAGCCGAAATATTTTTCCTAAATCTCTCTCCTTTCTCGCGCGTGAATCTTCGTCTTTGAAAATGTTTGAGCTGAAATTAAAGTTTTGCTTCAAGTACCAAATGGAACTCTTAATGAAAAATATTTGGGCATGCCTTCCAATGTGGGATCTTCAAAGAATGGAGCTTTTAAATTTTTGAAAGATAGATCATGGAGCAAAATCCAGAGATGGATTGAGAAAACTTTGTGTACTGCGCGTAAGGAGGTTCAGATTAAATCAGTGGCTCAAGCGGTGCCAGTCTTTTCTATGTCTAGTTTCAAACTTCCGAGTGTTATGTTAACACCTGAATATGCTCATAAGAAAGTTTTGGTGGGGCAGTAAGGATGGCCATCGGAAGCCAAGTTGGGTCTCTTGGAAAGACATGACACAACCCAAATCTGTGAGAGGTCTAGGTTTTAAGGATTTCGAGCTATTTAATCTCACGATGCTTGCAAAGTAGGGCTGGCAAATCCTACAACAACCAGATTCTTTGAGCGTGCGAATCCTCAAAGGTGTTTACTTCCCAATCACAACTTTATTGTAGGCGCAATTGGGATCCCACCCAAGCCAGATTTGGATATCTATTATGGAGGGGATGGATGTATTGAAACAGGGCCTTATTAAGCGGATAGGCAATGGAAACTCCACGTATGTTTGGTTGGAAAATTAGATACCAAGAGATGAAATGTTGCACTCTGCAGCAAAGTAGTGAATCCACCCAGGCTGGCTTCTGAATTTTTTCATCATACTTCGGCCTCATGGGATAGACACAAGGTCGAACAGACTTTTATGCCAATGGATGTGCGAGTGATCCTGGCAATTCCTCTCTGCATAAGAAACATTGAGGACTACTGGGCGTGGCACTTTGAAAGAAATGGAAATTTCTCAGTTCGTTCGGTCTACAGGATGCTAGTGATAACGTGGCAGTGAGGCATGGCTTGAAGGATCAACGGGCCCTTCCAGCACATGCAATGAGGAAAACTCATGGAAACTTCTTTGGAATACTCAAGTGCCAGCGAAGATCGATCAGGATGTTCCTGTGGCATTTGGCGAGACATTCTCTACCCACAGAAGACTTGAGAGCGCACCACAACATGTCTACCACAAGCTCATGCGAGTTGTGCGGCTCACATGATTCATGGAGACATTCACTCCTCGAGTGCTCAACGTCGAGATGTGTATGGGCCCTGGATAAAGGAGACACCATAGATCGATGATAGCCACAACGGAGCCTGCGTGCTAAGCAATGGATCACCTCGTTGATGATCAGCTTTTCCCACAATGATTTTGTCCGAATGGCGGTATCACTATGGGCGATATGGTCAGCTCGCCACAAATTTATACATGAAGGGATCATTCAGACCTGCATGCTATACACTTGTTTGTAGACCAATTTCTCTCATCCTGGAATTGATCAATGCAAGGCCGCAGTCACACTTGCAAAGAGCACCCGCAAGAGCTATAACATCACATGCAAGACCCTCGGCACCACCACCTAGGCATGCATGCAAAAATTCGATGAACCTTCTTGCAAATTTGATGAACCCTTTTCAAATTTGATTAACATTTTTTAAAAATTTAAGACATTTTTTCTAATTCGATGAAACTTTTTTAAATTTTATGAACATTTTCAAATTCAATGCATTTTTTAAAATTTTCTGAACTTTATTCAAATTTGCTGAACTTTTTTCAAAATCGATGAACTTTTTCTAAGAACAAGAGTACATACTGTAGCAAACCAGTTGTTTTTTTTCTAAGAAAAACAGGCCATACTTTAGCAATTATTAGAATGAAGAAAAAACACAAGTGATCGAGCGGGAGCCAGCGAGCGTTGCTGGGCCAGGCCCATGCAAGCGACACAGAAACACCAATCTCGCCGTTTCTCATAGAAACACAAAAATCCCCATCTCGCCGCCGCTCACTGTTCGCCACCGCCTGCCGCCGTTCCCCGCGCCGCGCCACCTCCCCTATCGCCCCGTCGCAGTTCCCCTCGCCCGCGGCTCCCATAACCGCGCGCCGCCGCCGCCGCCGCGCTTAGTTTCTGCTCCCATAACCGCGCGTCGCATTTTTTAAAATTTGAAGACAATTTTTCAAATTCGATGAACCTTTTTTCAAATTCGATGCATTTTTTTCAAATTCACTAAACCTTTTCAAATTCAATGTACTTTTTTTTCAAATTCTATGAACTTTTCTCTAGGAAAAAGAGCACATACTGTAGCAAACCAACTTGTTTTTCCTAAGAACTAGAACAATGCCCGTGCGTTGCAACGGGATATAAATATTCTAGTATGTTAACTTGTGGTTTAATTGTCAATAATAATGCGATTGTGTAAATAAATTTTTTCATCAAATTATGACCATGAATTACCTTATATTTTGATTAGAAGTTTGATAAGTAAATTAAAATGGAATTGGTCCAAAAAGTAAATTAAGGTGATTGATTATCATATACATGGAAAAGTTGGACGAAGGGGTGGTTGAAAGAAAGGTGAAATGGGAATCTTACGTTCTTTTTAAGTAGTAGAGATAGAGATAGAGAAAACGGTCAATACTGTAGCAGTTTTTAGAATGAAGGAAAAGAAGTGATCGAGCGGGCAGCTAGCGAGCGAGCGGCGGCAACGGGCAGCTAGCGTTGCTGGGCCAGGCCCATGCAAGCGACACAGCGGGCGCTGGCGGCCATCCCCCACCCCCCTCAAAATCTTTTCCCATCTCGTCGTTTCTCAAAGAAACACAAAATTCCCCATCTCGCCGCCGCTCACCGTTCGCCCACCGCGTGCCGCCGTTCCCCGCGCCGCGCCACCTCACCTATCGCCCCGTCGCAGTTCCCCTTGCCCGCGGCTCCCACAACCGCGCGCCGCCGCCGCCGCCGCGCTTAGTTTCTGCCCCACCAGAGGCCAGCGATGGCCGCGTCCGAGAGCTCACTGACGAGGACCGCCTCGACCTGCGCCCCGGAGACTGCGCACGGGTCGCACGTCTTCAAGATCGACGGGTACAGTCTGCACAGGGGCTTCGGGGTCGGCAAGTTCATCCAGTCCGCTACCTTCGCCGTCGGCGGCTACGACTGGTGCCTCCGCTTCTACCCAGACGGCAACAGGGAAGACAGCAATGGCTGGGTGTCGGTCTTCCTCGATCTCAAGACCGAGAACACGGAGGTGAGGGTGCTCTACGATATGTGGCTGGTCGACCAGACCAGAGCGGCTCCGCTGCCGCAGCCTTATGCCCGGCCAAACCCTAGCGAGAGAGACCTGTCCGTTTTTGACACCCGTGACAATGCAGCCGCGAGCTGGGGCTTTACCAAATTCCGGAGGAAGAGTGAACTTGGAGAGTGGATTGTGGACGACTTTCTTGGCATCCAGTGCAATCTTACGGTGATCAAGTTCAAGGAGGCGCAGGTGGAGGAGGTCGAGACGAATGCTGTGGTCCAAGTGCCGCCGTCCGATCCGTTTGATAATCTCAGCAGCTTGCTGGAGGCCACAGAGGGGGCTGATGTCTCTTTCAATGTGAAGCATGAGGTTTTCTCAGCTCATAAGATAATCCTCGCGATGCGTTCAGCGGTCTTCAGGGCAGAGTTCTACGGGCCAATGAGGGACGAACAAAGGCGCAACATAACTGTTGAAGATATGCAGCCTGCTGCTTTCAGAGGACTTCTTCACTTCATCTACAAGGATTTGTTGCCTCCGATGGATGAGCTCAATGATGAAGAGTATGAAGAAATGCTTAGGCATTTTCTTGTCGCTGCAGATAGGTATGCCATGGAAAGGATGAAATTGATGTGCGAGAGCAAGCTGTGCGAGGTTCTTTGTGCCGACACTGTGGCGACCACGCTAGCTCTAGCCGACCAGCACCATTGCAGCCAGCTCAAAGATGCTTGCATTGAGTTTATGAACTCTTCTAATATAATTGGTGATGTGGTGGCCAGTAAAGGGTATGAGCAACTGAAAAGGGAATGCCCTACTATCATTGCGGATATATGGGAGAAAGCAGCTAAGAGTCGCAAAATTTAGTGTGCTGATCGTGGATTAACATGAGCGTAGTTACTTAAGTTGAAACCTTAGCAACCTGAGATTAGTTTGTCTTTTGGAGAAACGTAAGTTCCACAAAATGTTTGTGATATGTTCTGCTCTGTTATATGAACCTACTCTATATCCGTAACATTCTCTGATATGTTTTGCTCTGTTGACTAGCAGTACATTTACTGCTTATGTTTTTCCTTTTATGTGCCCATTTCATTTCCCAAAGCAGTGAGTGACTATCTTCCATGACCACATCCATTGTGAAATGATATAAAACTTCAGCAAATAGCTGTATTATTGCAAGTTATTTAGGAAAATGATTGATCGGTGCCGAATATTACGGGAGATGATAATTATACACTGTATTCCTAATATGTTTGTTAAATTCCAATATCTTAATTGTTTGCATCGTTGTTCCAACCTGAATATTTAGTTTCAGTTTTGTTACCAGATGTTTTTTTCCTTTATTTGGAGGCTGGTAAAACCTTGAAACATCTGTTTCCACTTTCAGAATTTTTTGAGATTTTTGTACAAAACATGTGCTGGCTCCAAAACCTGCTTCTCCAGCCAGCTTTACTGTTCTTTGCCGTTCCTTACCAAGTACAAGTCTGCATTGTTTAATCAAACAACTTATAGAGACACTATTTCGACTTGATAAGCTGTGGAATAGGTAGCAGATTAGTCGCCCCTCTTGTGATCTTTTCTGCAGCCTACCTTCAGGATTCATGACGAAAAAGAAAGCTAGACTAGTTGTGCTCTTAGTGGAGAAATTTTCTATAAATGCACTGGCCTTGAGCCTGCATGCTACTCCCTCCGTCCCATAATATAAGAGCGTTTTTTACACTAGTGTAGTGTAAAAAACGTTCTTATATTCTGGGACAGAGGGAGTATGTTACAAGATGCTTATTTCTTTTGAAGAGAGATTTACTTGGCATACTTCCTTCAGGATTCTGGAGGTTCTGTTTTTTGGTCCTTCCAACGGACCCTCCACTCCACATTTGTGTTGCTCTGTTCCTGGGCTAGTGACAGTGCAAGCTAAGGTGCTTCACTCATACTCAGAGCAACTTGGTTTAATCTACCGGAGTTGTGTTAGGGTTTGCAACACTGACCAATGTCATTTCACTTTTTCGCCCCACTTATGGTCAGGTTTGCCTCACTTATAGCGAGGATTTTTTATAGTTGGTATGGTAAGGATATCTGTATATGGAGAACCGCTTATGTGACAGACAGAGAGAGGATTCATATGCAGAGGGCAGTTTTCGGGACCCTGTTTCTTTGTTGGAAACATTTGGCCTGTCTTCCTCCTAAGGTTTCATCTGATTATCTTATTGGAACGGTGTCGCATGAGGATTTTGTCACCATTTTGGTCATATTGTAGGAGATCTGGACTGTGAGGAGGAAAGCGATCCACTAGGGCATACTATAGGATTATGTATCTACTTTATACTTTGTGAAATCATACTTGCCATAACTGTAAGGTGTCCTTGCTTAAATTCGCTGTTCAAATATTATGTATTAGCACAGCAAATACAACACAGAAGTTGGAGCAAGGCTGAATTGGTGAGATTTACCTGTTATTTCTCTTACGGGGGAAATTATACGTATGAGTTAGCTCACTGGCGGCATTGCCTGACGAATGCGCTTTACTGTTTCTGATCCTAGGTTTAGTTTTGAGATTTTGGCGATTAAGGGGGATTGGGGAATCGATGCTCGACGTGGTGTGCCACTGGGCAGTTCCATCCAGCTTGAGAACGTGAGATGTGATGCATGTGCCACCTATTTCCCTATTGGGATTTAGAATTCAGTGATTTTCCCTATGACATTTTGCCCAAGTTGCCACGTTTTTGTACTATGTTAGGAGAGGTCAGTTCGCACATAAACTCTGAGCCTTTGAGCTTTTACACAGAATCTGAGCTTGGCGTGCTTTGGAGATCTGCTAGTTGTCTTCAAGAACCTTTTTGGTGTGTAAGAGGGAAACACCCCATCTGTAATTCTTCTATTATTTTCTTCTTCAGACTTCTTCACATAAGAATCTGGGGAGTCGGATTTAGATCCAGCAGTTGTTGGTTGCAAGAATTGCAAAGCATCCTTCAACATTATTTTTTGTGAAAGGCCCAAGGCCATATATTGCGTATCACAGGTCCTTACAAACACACTCATACAAAAATAATAATTACATTCAAATACTTGGGGGTGTCGTCTTCTTCCTCCTTTGTCCACTGGCGGCGCCGTGAGCATAGCTCCATATGTCTCTGGGACTCCATGTCGACGTAGCAAACTCTTTTTAAAAACTAAGACCTTGTAGAAGCAGTGGTCGGGGAAGTTGCATATGTAGACAACATCTTTTGGCATGTCTTGGAAATGATAATGTTGGTAGAGGTACCCTTTTTGAGGATAGTCAGAGCTCGGTGTTGTGGCACTGAAAAATCGGCGACACTGGTCCTCTATGGTTTTTTCCCCTACGCCCGAGACGGCTAGGGTTTCCCTCCTCTTAGGCGATTCCAATCGTCTCTGAGTTCCATCCGCCTTTACCCTTCCCCGACTGCTGCTACCACATCCGTAGTCGTCAATCCCCTTGGCGATCGCGCGACGGGTCCAGGACTCTGGGATGGCGTCTCTCTTTGATGCCAACTCCACCATGAACGGCGGCGGCACCGCCGCGGCTGCAGGATCGGATCTGGGAGATTTCTTTGATCAGCTGGATCTCAACGAGGAAGAGTTTGCTGATGTTGAGATTGATGAGGACGACCCTGAGATCCAGGATAGCGTTCGGTGGCTGGCCCTTGCTAGGGTTCATACAACCAAAAACTTCAGCCCTTCGGCCTTCTAAAGGATATGAGGGCCGCGTGGAATCCGGCGCAAAGTGTTAGATTTCGACCTGTTGGCCCTAATCGTTTTGTCGTCCAAGCATCTTGCTTAGGGGATTGGGAACACATCATGCTTCAGGGTCCGTGGTTGTTTCGTAATATGGCGGTGCTCTTGTGCCCGTATGATGGTTTTCACAAAGCAGAAGAGGTAGAATTCCATCACCTGCCAATCTGGCTGCAGATCCACAAGCTGCCAGACCCGTATTGCAAGCAGAATATTGTGGAGAAGCTTCTGAAGAACTCCGGTGACATAATGGAGATGCGCCTGAACGGGAACACTTGAGGTGATTACGTAAGAGTGAGGGTCAAGCATGATATCCGTCAGGCTCTGACAAAATACGTCAGTATTGTTCGTGCCAAGGAACGTCAGGTATACTTGGTTCGTTATGAAAAACTCGCCAGGTTTTGTAAGCTATGTGGCCTCATTGGTCACGATCACAAGGAATGTGGACCTGGGGTTCACGATGAGAAGGAGCTTAAGTTCGGTGATTGGATCTATGCTGATGCCCCAAACAAGCCACGTCCAGAACATCGAGCTACTAGGGCGTCAGGCTATGAACCAAATAAAGTGGCGACTCCTAAGATGGACATGAACGCGTCTGTGCAGGATCCTATTGATCCCGAAGTCACGGACACTGCTTCTAGCCCAGTTAAAGCACCTGGGGAGAGAATGGAGGTGGACGGAATCCCGAAGAAGAGGTTGAACATGGATGCAGCTGTGGCTAACTCTCGGGATGTCCTTGGCACTTTGAAGCCGGTACTGGCTATAACAGATGGCAACGGTAGTGATTTGAAGGAGGGCGACTCGCCCACGAACAACAGTTCGAGCAGCAAACGTATGAAAGTAGCAACAGAGAAGGACCAAAACAAGATATCGGCGGCCTCCCTCGAGGAGGACCGCCGGACGCAATGAATATTTTGTCTTGGAACTGCCGGGAGGGGGGGGGACCGCCGGACAGTTCGTGAGGTTTTGGCCCTCTCAAAAGCCAATAACCCCAAGCTAGTCTTTCTGTGTGAGACTAGACAGGAGGATATTAAGGTAGAGAAAATGGAGTGGAGACTAGGCCTAAAAGGCTTCCACGGTGTCAGTAGCGATGGAAGAAGTGGAGGACTAGCGTTGTTCTGGGATGAGAATCTCACTGTTACAGTTCTGGAATCGTGTAGCAGGTTCATTGACGTTCGGATTCTCGAAGGAGGAACCGATATCTCATGGAGGGGTACCTTTGTTTATGGGGAACCGAGAGTGGAAAATCGTCATCGGATGTGGGATCATCTGTGTCGTTTACGGGCCATGTCGCGAGAACCATGGGTCATGTGCGGTGACTTTAATGAAGCACTCTGGCAGCACGAGCACTTGTCAAGATCAGCCAGGGCGGAGGCACAGATGGCAGCGTTCAGGGATTGCTTACAAATATGTGAGCTTGAGGATCTCGGATTCTCAGGGATACCATACACATACGATGATGGTCAAGCGGGTTTTCGCAATGTTCAGGTCCGCCTCGACCGGGCTTGCGTTGATGAAGCACTAAGAGACATCTATCCTGCGGCACGGGTGGTGCATCTGGCCACCTCCTGCTCTGACCACATCCCCCTGTTGATCAACTTGGAAGGAGTACAGGAACCGAGGCGCAGGATGTCAATTCCACGGTATGAGATTATGTGGGAGAGAGACCTCAAGCTTCCCACAGTCATCTCGGAGGCTTGGGCTAAACACCGGCCAGTCGACAATTTGGGCTCGGTGGCTAATTCGCTGAAGGAGGTGATGACTGACTTGAGGCATTGGAGCAAACTGAACTTTGGTAATGTTTTGAAGGAAATTGAAAATCTTCGTCAGCAGTTGGCTGACCTTCAACTGTCAGGCGCGGACCGGACGCAGATACGGGCTAAGATGAATCAACTCGACAAGCTTCTTTATAGAGAAGAGATGCTCTGGCTTCAGCGGTCTAGAATTGCATGGTTGAAAGAAGGGGAACGCAATACTAAATACCTACACCGGCGAGCTGTTTGGCGCGCTCGTCGCAACCAAATTCAGCGACCAATGACGGCTGATGGCTCCTGGTGCAACGTACCATCCGACATGGAGAGGATGGCTAACTCCTACTTTAAGGAGATTTTCACTAAAGATCCTACCCTGGACCCGCATGAGGTGCTGGATAGTATTGTTCCTAAGGTGTCTGCGGAGATGAATGACTCCTTGTGCATGCCATACTCGGAAGAGGAGATCTGAAATGCCCTTTTTCAGATCGGACCCCTGAAAGCTCCGGGCTGCGATGGTTTCCCGGCCAGGTTTTATCAAAGGAATTGGGCTGTTTTGAAAGTGGAAATAGTGGCTGCAGTGCAAGAGTTTTTTGTTACTGGCATCATGCCAGATGGTGTTAATGACACGACGATTGTGTTAATTCGAAAAGTGCCCCACCCTAAGGAACTAAAAGATTTCCGCCCCATTAGTCTGTGTAATGTGGTGTATAAGATCGTGTCTAAATGCATGGTGAACAGGCTACGCCCGCTCCTGTCTGAGCTTATCTCTGAAAATCAGAGTGCATTCATTTCAGGGAGGTTGATATCAGACAATTCCATTATTGCCTTCGAGTGCATTCATCATATTCAGCCAGTAAAGGAGAATTCACCAGCTTTATGTGCTTACAAACTTGATCTGTCGAAGGCGTATGACCGCGTCGATTGGTTCTTCTCGGAAAGGGTGCTCTCTAAATGGGACTTCTCTGATGAGTGGATCTCTCGCGTTATGGCATGTGTCTCATCAGTGAAGTATTCTGTTAAATTTAATGGCAAACTATTGGAGTCCTTCTCTCCCTCGAGAGGTCTACGCCAAGGTGATCCATTATCCCCCTTCCTTTTCCTCTTTGTGGCTGACGCTCTGTCTATCCTTCTGAACAAGTCGATGAGCGAGGAAGGTCTACAAGGGGTCACGATCTGTAGAGGGCCCCCGGTCATCTCACATCTCTTATTTGAGGCTGATTCCCTCCTGTTTTTCCATGCCCCCGAGCAGCAGGCTCTCTTGGTTAAAGGTGTGTTGAACACGTATTCGGCGGCGACTAGACAATTGATCAACCCGTTGAAGTGTTCCATCCTTTTCTCAGATAACTGTCTGCAGAGTGTGGCTCAGGAGGTCAAAACTGTTGAAAGGACATGCGGTGCCCCCATGTGTGGTTTTGGTAATTGATGACATTCTCTATGGACTAATGGTTGCATTGAGTTATATTTGAAGGATTTGTCCATAGGCATTTCTTGAAGTCCATGTGTTGGTTTCTGAAGGAAATATGCCCTAGAGGCAATAATAAAGTTATTATTTATTTCCTTATATCATGATAAATGTTTATTACTCATGCTAGAATTGTATTAACCGGAAACATAATACATGTGTGAATACATAGACAAACAGAGTGTCACTAGTATGCCTCTACTTGACTAGCTCGTTAATCAAAGATGGTTATGTTTCCTAGCCATAGACATAAGTTGTCATTTGATTAATGAGATCACCTCATTAGGAGAATGACGTGATTGACTTGACCCATTCCGTTAGCTTAGCACCCGATCGTTTAGTATGTTGCTATTGCTTTCTTCATGACTTATACATGTTCCTCTGACTATGAGATTATGCAACTCCCGTTTACCGGAGGAACACTTTGTGTGCTACCAAACGTCACAACGTAAATGGGTGATTATAAAGGTGCTCTACAGGTGTCTCCAAAGGTACTTGTTGGGTTGGCGTATTTCGAGATTAGGATTTGTCACTCCGATTGTCGGAGAGGTATCTCTGGGCCCACTCGGTAATGCACATCACTATAAGCCTTGCAAGCATTGTGACTAATGAGTTAGTTGCGGGATGATGTATTACGGAACGAGTAAAGAGACTTTCCGGTAACGAGATTGAACTAGGTATCGAGATACCGACGATCGAATCTCGGGCAAGTAACATACCAATGACAAAGGGAACAACGTATGTTGTTATGCGGTCTGACCGATAAAGATCTTCGTAGAATATGTGGGAGCCAATATGGGCATCCAGGTCCCGCTATTGGTTATTGACCGGAGACGTGTCTCGGTCATGTCTACATAGTTCTCGAACCCGTAGGGTCCGCACGCTTAAAGTTACGATGACAGTTTTATTATGAGTTTATGTATGTTGATGTACCGAAGGAGTTCGGAGTACCGGATGAGATCGGGGACATGACGAGGAGTCTCGAAATGGTCGAGACGTAAAGATCGATATATTGGACGACTATATTCAGACTTCGGAAAGGTTCCGAGTGATTCGGGTATTTTTCGGAGTACCGGAGAGTTACGGGAATACGTATTGGGCCTTATTGGGCCATACGGGAAAGAAGAAAAAGGGCCTCAAGGGTGGCCGCACCCCTCCCCTTGGTCTGGTCCGAATTGGACTAGGGAAGGGGGCGCCCCCTTCCTTCCTTCTCTTTTTCCCTTCCTCTTTTCCTATTCCATATGGGAGGTGGAATCCTACTAGGACTAGGGAGTCCTAGTAGGACTCCACACTTGGTGCGCCCCCTCCTAGGGCCGGCCTCCTCCTCCCTTGCTCCTTTATATACGGGGGCGGGGGGCACCCCAGAGACACAACAATTGATCCTTAAGATCTTTTAGCCGTGTGCGGTGCCCCCCTCCACCAAATTACACCTCGATAATATCATTGCGGAGCTTAGGCGAAGCCCTGCGTCGGTAGAACATCGTCATCGTCACCACGCCGTCGTGCTGACGAAACTCTCCCTCAACACTCGGCTGGATCGGAGTTCGAGGGACGTCATCGAGCTGAACGTGTGTAGAACTCGGAGGTGCCGTGCGTTCGGTACTTGATCGGTCGGATCGTGAAGACGTACGACTACATCAACCGCGTTGTGATAACGCTTCCGCTGTCGGTCTACAAGGGTACGTGGACAACACTCTCCCCTCTCGTTGCTATGCATCACCATGATCTTGCGTGTGCGTAGGAATTTTTTTGAAATTACTACGTTCCCCTACAGTGGCATCCGAGCCTGGTTTTATGCGTTGATGCTATGCACGAGTAGAACACAAGTGAGTTGTGGGCGATATAAGTCATACTGCTTACCAGCATGTCATACTTTGGTTCAGCGGTATTGTGAGATGAAGCGGCCCGGACCGACATTACGCGTACGCTTACGCGAGACTGGTTTCACCGTTTGGAGCACTCGTTGCTTAAAGGTGACTGGCGGGTGTCTGTCTCTCTTACTTTAGTTGAACCGAGTGTGGCTACGCCCGGTCCTTGCGAAGGTTAAAACAGCACCAACTTGACAAACTATCGTTGTGGTTTTGATGCGTAGGTAAGAACAGTTCTTGCTAAGCCCGTAGCAGCCACGTAAAACTTGCAACAACAAAGTAGAGGACGTCTAACTTGTTTTTGCAGGGCATGTTGTGATGTGATATGGTCAAGACATGATGTGATATAATGTGTTGTATGAGATGATCATGTTTTGTAACCGAGTTATCGGCAACTGGCAGGAGCCATATGGTTGTCGCTTTATTGTATGAGATGCAATCGCCATGTAATAGTTTTACTTTATCACTAAGCGGTAGCGATAGTCGTAAAAGCAATAAGTTGGCGAGACGACAACGATGCTACGATGGAGATCAAGGTGTCGCGCCGGTGACGATGGTGATCATGACGGTGCTTCGGAGATGGAGATCACAAGCACGGTGCTTCGGAGATGGAGATCACAAGCACGGTGCTTCGGAGATGGAGATCACAAGCCCAAGATGATGATGGCCATATCATATCACTTATATTGATTGCATGTGATGTTAATCCTTTATGCATCTTATCTTGCTTTGTTTGACGGTAGCATTATAAGATGATCCTTCACTAAATTATCAAAGTATAAGTGTTCTCCCTGAGTATGCACCGTTGCAAAAGTTCTTCGTGCTGAGACACCACGTGATGATCGGGTGTGATAGGCTCTACGTTCAAATACAACGGGTGCAAAACAGTTGCACACGCGGAATACTCAGGTTAAACTTGACGAGCCTAGCATATAACAGATATGGCCTCGGAACACGGAGACTGAAAGGTCGAGCGTGAATCATATAGTAGATATGATCAACATAGTGATGTTCACCATTGAAACTACTCCATCTCACGTGATGATCGGACATGGTTTAGTTGATATGGATCACGTGATCACTTAGAGGATTAGAGGGATGTCTATCTAAGTGGGAGTTCTTAAGTAATATGATTAATTGAACTTAAATTTATCATGAACTTAGTCCTGATAGTATTTTGCAAATTATGTTGTAGATCAATAGCTCACGTTGTTGCTTCCCTGTGTTTATTTTTGATATGTTCCTAGAGAAAAATTATGTTGAAAGATGTTAGTAGCAAAGATGCGGATTGGATCCGTGATCTGAGGATTATCCTCATTGCTGCACAGAAAAATTATGTCCTTGATGCACCGCTAGGTGACAGACCTATTGCAGGAGCAGATGCAGACGTTATGAACGTTTGGCTAGCTCAATATGATGACTACTTGATAGTTTAGTGCACCATGCTTAACGGCTTAGAATCGGGACTTCAAAGACGTTTTGAACGTCATGGACCATATGAGATGTTCCAGGAGTTGAAGTTAATATTTCAAGCAAATACCCGAGTTGAGAGATATGAAATCTCCAACAAGTTCTATAGCAAAAAGATGGAGGAGAATTGCTCAACTAGTGAGCATGTGCTCAGATTGTCTGGGTACTACAATCGCTTGAATCAAGTGGGAGTTTATCTTCCAGATAAAATAGTGATTGACAGAATTCTCTAGTCACCATCACCAAGTTAGTAGAACTTCGTGATGAACTATGGTATGCAAGGGATGACGAAAGTAATTCCCGAGCTCTTCGTGATGCTGAAATCGACGAAGGTAGAAATCAAGAAAAACATCAAGTGTTGATGGTTGACGAGACCACTTCAAGTGTTGATGGTTGACGAGACCGCTAGTTTCAAGAAAAGGGCAAAGGGAAAAAGGGGAACTTCAAAAAGAACGGCAAGCAAGTTGCTGCTCAAGTGAAGAAGCCTAAGTCTGGTCCTAAGCCTAAGACTAAGTGCTTCTACTGCAAAGGGACTGGTCACTGGAAGCGGAACTACCCCAACTATTTGGTGGATAAGAAGGATGGCAAAGTGAACAAAGGTATATTTGATATACAGATTATTGATGTGTACTTTACTAGTGTTTATAGCAATCCCTCGGTAATTGATACTGGTTCAGTTGCTAAGAGTAGTAACTCGAAACGGGAGTTGCAGAATAAACAGAGACTAGTAAAAGTGAACAAAGGTATATTTGATATACAGATTATTGATGTGTACTTTACTAGTGTTTATAGCAACCCCACGGTAATTGATACTGGTTCAGTTGCTAAAGAGTAGTAACTCGAAAACGGGAGTTGCAGAATAAACAGAGACTAGTAAAAGGCGAGGTGACGATGTGTGTTGGAAGTAGTTCCAAGATTGATATGATCATCATCGCACACTCCCTGTACGTTTGGGATTAGTGTTGAAACTAAATAAGTGTTATTTGGTGTTTGCGTTGAGCATGAATATGATCTGATCATGTTTATTGCAATACGGTTATTCATTTAAGTTAGAGAACAATTGTTGTTCTGTTTACATGAATAAAACCTTTATGGTCATACACACCAACGAAAATGGTTTGTTGGATCTCGATCGTAGTGATACACATATTCATAATATTGAAGCCAAAAGATGCAAAGTTAATAATGATAGTGCAACTTATTTGTGGTACTGCCGTTTAGGTCATATTGGTGTAAAGCGCATGAAGAAACTCCATACTGATGGGATTTTGGAATCACTTGATTATGAATCACTTGATGCTTGCGAACCGTGCCTCATGGGCAAGATGACTAAAACACCGTTCTCCGGAACTATGGAGAGAGCAACAGATTTGTTGGAAATCATACATACAGATGTATGTGGTCCGATGAATATTGAGGCTCGTAGCAGGTATCATTATTTTCTGACCTTCACAGATGATTTGAGCAGATATGGGTATATCTACTTGATGAAACACAAAGTCTGAAACATTTGAAAAGTTCAAAGAATTTCAGAGTGAAGTGGAGAATCATCGTAACAAGAAAATAAAAGTTTCTACGATATGATCGCAGAGGTAAAATATTTGAGTTACGAGTTTGGCCTTCAGTTAAAACAATGTGAAATAGTTTCACTACTCACGCCACCTGGAACACCACAGTGTAATGGTGTGTCCGAACGTCATAACCGTACTTTATTGGATATAGTGCAATCTATGATGTCTCTTACCAATTTACCACTATCGTTTTGGGTTATGCATTAGAGACAGCTACATTCACGTTAAATAGGGCACCATCAAAATCCGTTGAGACGACGCCTTATGAACTATGGTTTGGCAAGAAACCAAAGTTGTCGTTTCTTAAAATTTTGGGGTTGCGATGCTTATGTGAAAATTTTTCATCCTGATAAGCTCAAACCCAAATCCGAGAAATGTGTCTTCATAGGATACCCAAAGGAGACAGTTGGGTACACCTTCTATCACAGATCCGAAGGCAAGACATTCGTTGCTAAGTATGGATCCTTTCTAGAGAAGGAGTTTCTCTCGAAAGATGTGAGTGGGAGGAAAGTAGAACTTGATGAGGTAACTGTACCTGCTCCCTTATTGGATCACAGAAATCTGTTCCTGTGACTTCTACACCAATTAGTGAGGAAGTTAATGATGATGATCATGTAACTTCAGATCAAGTTACTACCAAACCTCGTAGGTAAACCAGAGTAAGATCCGCACCAGAGTGGTACGGTAATCCTGTTCTGGAGGTTATGTTACTAGACCATGACGAACCTACGAACTATGAAGAAGCGATGGTGAGCCCAGATTCCGCAAAATGGCTTGAGGCCATGAAATCTGAGATGAGATCCATGTATGAGAACAAAGTGTGGACTTTGGTTGACTTGCCCGATGATCGGCAAGCAATTAAGAATAAATGGATTGTCAAGAGGAAGACGGACGCTAATAGTAGTATCACTATCTACAAAGCTAGAATTGTCGCAAAAAGGTTTTCGACAAGTTCAAGATGTTGACTACGATGAGAGTTTCTCACTCGTATCTATGCTTAAGTCTGTCCGAATCATGTTAGCAATTGCCGCATTTTATGAAATCTGGCAAAGGGATAAACAAAACTGCATTCCTTGATGGATTTATTAAAGAAGAGTTGTATATGATACAACCAGAAGGTTTTGTCAATCCTAAAGGTGCTAACAAAATATGCAAGCTCCAGCGATCCATCAATGGACTGGTGCAAGCATCTCGGAGTTGGAATATACGCTTTGATAAGTTGATCAAAGCATATAGTTGTATACAGACTTGCGGTGAAGCCTGTATTTACAAGAAAGTGAGTGGGAGCACTACAGCATTTCTGATAAGTATATGTGAATGATATATTGTTGATCGAAAATAATGTAGAATTATTCTGCAAAGCATAAAGGAGTGTTTGAAAGGAGTTTTTCAAAGATAGACCTCGGTGAAGCTGCTTACATATTGAGCATCAAGATCTATAGAGATAGATGAAGACGCTTGATAAGTTTTTCAATGAGTACATACCTTAACAAGATTTTGAAGTAGTTCAAAATAGAACAGTCAAAGAAAAGAGTTCTTGCCTGTGTTACAAGGTGTGAAATTGAGTAAAGACTCAAAGCCCGACCACGGCAAAAGATAGAAAGAGAATGAAAGTCATTCCCTATGCCTTGGCCATAGGTTCTATAAAGTATGCCATGCTGTGTACCAGATCTATTGTATACCCTACACTGATTTTGGCAAGGGAGTACAATAGTGATCTAGGAGTAGATCACTGGACAGCGGTCAAAATTATCCTTACTGGAATAAGGATATGTTTCTCGATTATGGAAGTGACAAAAGGCTCGTCGTAAAAGGTTACGTCGATGCAAGTTTTGACACTAATCTAGATGACTCTAAATCTCGGTCTAGATACATATTGAAAGTGGGAGCAATTAGCTAGAGTAGCTCCATGCAGAGCATTGTAGACATAGAAATTTGCAAAATACTTACGGATCTGAATGTGACAGACCCGTTGACTAAAATTATCTCACAAGCAAAACATGATCACACCTTAGTACTCTTTGGGTGTTAATCACATAGCGATGTGAACTAGATTACTGACTCTAGTAAACCCTTTGGGTGATGGTCACATGACGATGTGAACCATGGGTGTTAATCACATGGTGATGTGAACTATTCATGTTAAATCACATGGCGAGGTGAACTAGATTATTGACTCTAGTGCAAGTGGGAGACTGAAGGAAATATGCCCTAGAGGCAATAATAAAGTTATTATTTATTTCCTTATATCTTGATAAATGTTTATTATTCATGCTAGAATTGTATTAACCAGAAACATAATACATGTGTGAATACATAGACAAACAGAGTGTCACTAGTATGCCTCTACTTGACTAGCTCGTTAATCAAAGATGGTTATGTTTCCTAGCCATAGACATAAGTTGTCATTTGATTAACGAGATCACCTCATTAGGAGAATGACGTGATTGACTTGACCCATCCGTTAGCTTAGCACCCGATCGTTTAGTATGTTGCTATTGCTTTCTTCATGACTTATACATGTTCCTCTGACTATGAGATTATGCAACTCCCGTTTACCGGAGGAATACTTTGTGTGCTACCAAACGTCACAACGTAAATGGGTGATTATAAAGGTGCTCTACAGGTGTCTCCAAAGGTACTTGTTGGGTTGGCGTATTTCGAGATTAGGATTTGTCACTCCGATTGTCGGAGAGGTATCTCTGGGCCCACTCGGTAATGCACATCACTATAAGCCTTGCAAGCATTGTGACTAATGAGTTAGTTGCGGGATGATGTATTACGGAACGAGTAAAGAGACTTGCCGGTAACGAGATTGAACTAGGTATCG
This sequence comes from Triticum aestivum, assembly GCF_018294505.1. NCBI lineage: Eukaryota > Viridiplantae > Streptophyta > Magnoliopsida > Poales > Poaceae > Triticum > Triticum aestivum. Next base: position 608,840,558 of record NC_057814.1, read on the forward strand.
AGATACCGACGATCGAATCTCGGGCAAGTAACATACCAATGACAAAGGGAACAACGTATGTTGTTATGCGGTCTGACCGATAAAGATCTTCGTAGAATATGTGGGAGCCAATATGGGCATCCAGGTCCCGCTATTGGTTATTGACCGGAGACGTGTCTCGGTCATGTCTACATAGTTCTCGAACCCGTAGGGTCCGCACGCTTAAAGTTACGATGACAGTTTTATTATGAGTTTATGTATGTTGATGTACCGAAGGAGTTCGGAGTACCGGATGAGATCGGGGACATGACGAGGAGTCTCGAAATGGTCGAGACGTAAAGATCGATATATTGGACGACTATATTCAGACTTCGGAAAGGTTCCGAGTGATTCGGGTATTTTTCGGAGTACCGGAGAGTTACGGGAATACGTATTGGGCCTTATTGGGCCATACGGGAAAGAAGAAAAAGGGCCTCAAGGGTGGCCGCACCCCTCCCCTTGGTCTGGTCCGAATTGGACTAGGGAAGGGGGGCGCCCCCTTCCTTCCTTCTCTTTTTCCCTTCCTCTTTTCCTATTCCATATGGGAGGTGGAATCCTACTAGGACTAGGGAGTCCTAGTAGGACTCCACACTTGGTGCGCCCCCTCCTAGGGCCGGCCTCCTCCTCCCTTGCTCCTTTATATACGGGGGCAGGGGGCACCCCATGGACACAACAATTGATCCTTGAGATCTTTTAGCCGTGTGCGGTGCCCCCCTCCACCAAATTACACCTCGATAATATCATTGCGGAGCTTAGGCGAAGCCCTGCGTCGGTAGAACATCATCATCGTCACCACGCCGTCGTGCTGACGAAACTCTCCCTCAACACTCGGCTGGATCGGAGTTCGAGGGACGTCATCGAGCTGAACGTGTGTAGAACTCGGAGGTGCCGTGCGTTCGGTACTTGATCGGTCGGATCGTGAAGACGTACGACTACATCAACCGCGTTGTGATAATGCTTCCGCTGTCGGTCTACGAGGGTACGTGGACAACACTCTCCCCTCTCGTTGCTATGCATCACCATGATCTTGCGTGTGCGTAGGAATTTTTTTGAAATTACTACGTTCCCCTACAGTTTCAAGGAGTTTATGTGTTGACCAAGGTGCTATTAAGGAATTATCCAAAGATTGGTCATGTGAGTGTTGTGCTTATTGCAAGCATGTCTTGAAGAAGAAGATTGTGTGATCATTCATGTTTACCTTAAAGACATCATCCAAACGAAGAGAGTTGTAAAGATTCAAGGTTCATCAAGACTAAGTCAAGAGTGAATCAAGTTGATCAACTCACAAAGCGTAAAAGATGTACCGAGAGGGATCAAGTGATCCCATGGTATGGTAAGCATTCTCCATTGCACTTTGTGTACTAACCCATGGTCTATGTGAGAGTTCTATATGGGGTTAGGTACGTGTCCATGGGCTTGCGTCAAGAGGAAGATATCATACAACCCACGGAAAGGATGACATCAAGTGGTGATCGTAATCAAGGTTGTGTTATGCAAGTTCAAGTGAAGCATCACGAAGAAATCATGCTTGTAGCTTGCCGTCCATTGTGGTGACAATGGACTTGTGAAGGTGTACCGAAGAGTGACTCACCCATAGTGGAGTATGGGGGAGCAATCAACTAGCCTTCATCGAGCCAACGCAATCACTTGTGAAGGTGTACCGAAGAGTGACTCACCCATAGTGGAGTATGGGGGAGCAATCATCTAGTCTTCATCGAGCCAACGAAATCAAGAAAGGTGGTCCAACTTGAGGGAGTCAAGATCGTCATCATCTAGCTCAAGTGGACCATGTGCAAGGCAAAGGTTTGCCCTTGATAGGTTTTCTATTTTACCGGTCTCATGATGGTAGTTGGGAGACCGGGTTATAGGATCGTTTGCCGTACTATCAAGGGGGGCTCTCAAGTTGGTAGCTTGATCATATCGTTAGTAGAGAGCTCAAACCATTGTATCCTTGCATCATGTTTCTTGGTTCTTGTTTGGTTCTCTTTGTGAGTCTTAGAGCTTATGGCCATCTTGATGACAAGCTTGAGTTCATCGAAAACGGAGTTCGCATGCGTCTTCTATGATGTTTTCGGTGTTGGAGGTTTTACCAGTCTTATCCGAGGAAGGGTTCTCACCATTTTATTATGGGACTTTTCTCATTTTCTTCTTATTGATATTTCTTTCAAGATTGTGTTAGCCCATGTCGTTAGCTTTCCAACAAACTTGGTTTCGTCGAATTTGGAGTCCGTTTGCAGAAGTTGTGGTAGTTTTGGTGTTCTGAAAAGGCTGCAGCGGTACTACTGCAGACAGGAGTGGATGTAATTTTTTACTACCGCTCTTGGGAGCGGTACTACCGCTCTTGGGAGCGGTACTACCGCGGCTACTTCTGTGGCTACTTCCGCTCCAGACCAAAAACTCGTCACAAGTCCAGCGGTGGTAGGCACTGATGTATTTTTTTAGTACCGCTCGCAAGCAGTGGTACCGCTACCCTTAGCGGTAGTAACGCTACCCCTAGCGGTAGTACCGTGAGGACGAGCGGTAGTACCGCTCTGTGCGGGCTGTGAGTATAACGGTTGGATTTTTCCCCACCTATAAAAGGGGGTCTTCTTCCCCAATGAACTTTATCTCTTGAGCTCGGGTTCTTCCCCCATTGTTGACCTTCTTTGAGCTTGCTAACTCTCAATCCCTTCTTGGATTCTTGCTAGTTTTTGGGGGAAAGGAGAGAGGAGATCTAGATCCACATTTCCACCAATCACTTTCTCCTCTATGTGAGGGGAACCCCTTGGATCTAGATCCTGGAGTTCTTGGTGTTCTCCTTCTTGTTCTTCCTCTCATTTTCCTCCCTAGCATTAGTTGCTTCGGTGGGATTTGAGAGAGAAGGACTTGGGCACTCCGTGTGCCCTTGCCATTGCATTTGGTGCATCGGTTTGAGTTCTCCACGGTGATACGTGGAAGTTACAAGTTGAGAAGCTTATTACTCTTGGGTGCTTGGTACCCTTGAGCTTGTTCCTCTTGGGTGCTTGGGCGCCCTAGACGGTTGGTGGTGTTTGGAGCTCAATCATTGTGGTGCAAAGCTCCGGGCAAGCATCGGGGTCTCCAATTAGGTTGTGGAGATCGCCCCGAGCAATTTGACGGGTACCGGTGACCGCCCCCAAGGGTTGCCAAAGTGTACGGGTTCGGTGACCGCCCCCAAGGGTTGCCATTTGTACGGGTTCGGTGACCGCCCTCAAGGGTCCCTTAGTAGAATCACGGCATCTTGCATTGTGCGAGGGCGTGAGGAGATTATGGTGGCCCTAGTGGCTTCTTAGGGAGCATTGTGCCTCCACACCGCTCCAAACGGAGATTAGCATCCGCAAGGGTGTGAACTTCGAGATACATCATCGTCTCTGCGTGCCTCGGTTATCTCTTACCCGAGCCCTTTACTTATGCACTTTACTTTGTGATAGCCATATTGTTTCTTGTCATATATCTTGCTATCACTTAGTTGTTTATCTTGCTTAGCATAAGTTGTTGGTGCACATAGGTGAGCCTAGTTGTTGTAGGTTTTGTGCTTGTCAAATTAACGCTAGGTTTATTCCGCATTTGTTCAAGCCTAAACCATAATTATTTTAAAGCGCCTATTCACCCCCCTCTAGGCGACTTCCACGATCTTTCAACTGTGTTGGAGATTACTCAAGAGGTGTTTGAGCCCAAGTACTTGGGTCTTCCTGTCCCGGAAGGAAGAATTCACAAAGGTAACTTTGAAACAATCCAAGAGCGCCTACGGAAGAAACTTATAGATTGGAGTGAGCAATATACGTCCGCTGGTAATAAGGAGATTCTTATTAAAGTTGTGGCCCAGGCCCTTCCTGCTTATGTAATGAGTGTCTTCAAGCTTCCTGCATCGGTCTGTGACGAACTAACTCGCATGATACGTCAACTGGTGGGGAGTGGAGAACGGCAAGAAGAAGATGGCTTGGATGAGCTGGGACAAACTGAGGCTGGCAAAGTCCATGGGTGGCATGGGGTTTCGTGACATGAGGTCCTTTAACCAGGCACTGCTTGCTAAACAAGCGTGGCGTTTGTTGGATACGCCGGAGAGTCTTTGTGCTCGCCTTCTAAAGGCGAAATATTACCCCTCTGGACAGCTGCTCGATATGGTGTTTTCGGGCAATGGTTCATCAGTGTGGAAAGGTATATTGCATGGCTTGGATTTGCTCAAGAGAGGCGTAATTTGGAGGGTGGGGAACGGGGCTGATATCCGCACCTGGAGGGATACCTGGATCCCCCGGCCATCATCGTTTCGCCCCATCACTCCGAAAAGGCACCTGTCGCCTAAACAGGGTTGCTGACTTTCTTGATGAAAACGGGGCTTGGCGGGTGGACCGTCTTCGAGAATTTTTTTGGCCCATGGACATACAGTATATATCAAAGGTCAGAGCCTCGCCCCGTATGCGGAATGATTTCTTGTCCTGGTTCCTGGAGAAGAGCGGGAACTTTACTGTGAAGAGTGCTTACAGATTAGCCACATGTGATCATAACACGGCCTTTGCGGGTGGCTCTTGGCGAGTGGTTACGGGTACCCTAGCGACTCAACAGTGCAAGAATTACCGACATTTGGCCACACGCTCACTCTGCCCTATCTGTGGGGTAGAGGAGGAGTCTACCTTTCATGCCTTGATTACCTGCACTCAGGCAAGAATATTGTGGATCAATATGCGGAGTAGATGGCCTCTCCCGGATGATGATCGCCTCATTCATACTGGGAAGGAATGGCTAATGCTCCTACTTGATTCCTGCTCAGAGATGGTTCGTGACATGGTAATTATGCTTATTTGGCGGATATGGCAGATACGCAACGACTGCTATCACGGTAAGGAAGCCCCACCCGTGCCTGCATCGGTTGAGTTCTTGGATAGTTACTATAAATCCATCAACCTCGCGGGCAAGTTTTCAGCGGAGGAGATTATCAAAGGCAAGATGCCCTCGGCGCCACAGGTGGTGACGCGCCAAAAGATGGTTGTGGCCGCTGTACCATGGCCGGCTCCAGCGAGGGGTATGGTCGCCCTGTCCGTGGATGGTTCGTTCAACCCACAAGATGGCTCCGCGGCGGCCGGGTGTGTTCTCCGGGACAGTGAGGGTTCAATCTTATTTGCGGCATACAGATATATTTTCCACTGCAATGATCCACTTAAGGCAGAACTACATGCAATGATGCAAGGTATGGCTCTTGCCATACAGCACTCAAATTCTCCGGTGGTGTTGCAATCGGATTCCCTGGAAGTTTTATCCTGTGTATCAACAAATGCTCTACGACAGTCAGCTTATGGCCAGTTAGCCCTAGAGATTAAGTTTTTAGCTGGTAGTAGGGATTTTGTACCTCAGAAGATTAGTTGTCTACAGAATAGAGTTGCCGATCGTTTGGCTTGTTATAGCCGGACAGAGCGAGCCATTGCTGTTTGGCTTCGTTCAGTTTCACCTTGTATTGAGGACTTGTGGCCTCTCGACTGTAACTCTATAACTTTGCAATAAAACTTCCTTTACCCTTGCAAAAAAAAGAAAAATCGGCGACAAAAAAGTACTCCCTCTGTAAACAAATATAAGAGCGTTTAGATCACTATAGTGATCTAAACGCTCTTATATTAGTTTACGGAGGGAGTAGAAGTTTTCTTGTTTTCAGAGTAAACGAGTAGAAGCCAGTCTCTCTTTTTCTTAAGTGGAATTTTATTTTTGAGACAATTCTAAGCGGAAGTTATTTTAGTGGCATTCCGAGCGGAGCGGATATATATCGGGTCTAGCAAGTACCGACGATGTGTTGCTCCCAGCACTCGGGTATTGAGCCTGGCCAAAAGCATGAGACCTGCGTAGTTCCAGCACACAAGCGACATGTTCGGATACTTATAGTTTCGTTCATTTCTGGCCTTTTTATTTTGTTTATATTTTAAAACATTCTAAAAACATATATTAAAAATTAATTTACTTATTTTTTTAAATTGTTCATCACACATCTAAAATATGTTCATGCAGTGTAAAAAATATCTGCAACTTTTAAAACATGTTGATAAAGCATTAAAAAAATGTTTGTGACTTTAAAAAATGTCCAGTCGTTAACAAAAAATGTTCATGATTTTTAAAAAGTTGTTTATACAAATTTTAAAGGCGTTTGTGTAACATAAATAAAATATTGTACAATTCAAAAAATGTTCGGTATCATTTTTAAAACCATGTTCATGTGTTTCAAAAAGCATGTTCATGAAATGTTAAAAAACATACATCAATGTAAAAAATGTTTCATATCATGCAAAAACTGTGCAACATGTATTTGAAAAAAGAGTTTAACAAGTTCAAAAACATTTTTCACATGCATTTCAAATTTTTTATAAAATGCAAAAAATCTTCGTATAATTTAGAAAATTGTTTTGTACCAGTCAAAAATAGGTTTCAATGTGTGTTTGAAAAATGTTTTTACATGTATTCCAGAACATGTTCAGAACATACATTAACAAATTTCACCCCCTATTTCAAAAAAGTTCAATGAGTATAAATTTTCTTGTGCATATGAAAAATGTACATTGTGTATTGAAAAAGTAGACATTGATTGAAAGAAAGGAAAAAAGGAAAAAGAAAGAAAAGAAGAATGCCGAAGAAAACCTACACAAAAAGCACGAAGAAAAAAGAGAAAAAAGCTTAAAAGCTTCTAAAGCCGGCCATCACATCTTCATACAAACATTTTCTGGGAGCTACTGTATTGTGCCGGCCCGCTAGCGTCACACCAGAGGCGAGACGAATGATTCTCTTGGTACGGTCGAGATATATCAAAATCACCAGTTAAGGGTTACCCCTTGCAAAGGTCACTCCCTACCTTCTTTGGTGCTGACAAGTGCCTCACTGCATGTGCACCATATATCGCAATCTGGACGTTCCCCTTTTTCGTAGATTCATTTATTCAAAATATTTTATCTCCTAAACGGTGCGTCCAAATACCGAACCGTTTCCTATGTTGAATTTCTACCCGATATCTTTGGAACTAGATCCCATGTTAATAGTTTTCGGTGAACTTTTTTTTACAAAAAACCTTGGAAACTGAATAAAAATAAAAACAATCCAAAGAATAAAAACGAAAAAAAAGGCAACAGAAAAATAAATATAAAAAAGCCCGGAGCCTAAAAGCACGGTTTTGGTTTTCACTTTTTTTGGAAGTAAAGGCTATGCTTCTCATGGAAGCAAATCTGTGCTTCTCGCGGAAGCACAGGGTGTCCTTTTCCCTTTTTTCATGGAAGCACAATTGTGCTTTTCCCTTCGAAAAGCACAGCTTGTGCTTCTCGTGGAAGCACATGCTGTATTTTTTCCTTTTCTAGAAAGCACAACCGTTCTTCTCGCTAAAGCACACGTTGTGCCTCTTTGCGGGAAAGCACTGATTCCCATAAAAAAAGGTTCCTCTAAAACCTAGAAAAAACTAGTCAAAAGCTAAAAATGCCCCAAAAAACGATCTAAAAGTCGGAAACACATACAAAAAAATAAAATAAAAAACCAAAATCTAGAGGGAACCCCTACACGTGACACATGGCGGCGTCTGGGCGCACCACTTGGTACGCTCCCAGGCCAAAAAGTGACCCTTTTGATAGCCCCACAAAAGGTAACCCTTAGTTAGTTGCTCCCGAGATATAGACGACACATCCTATATGCCGTCCGCAAATAGAGGTGCCTTCGCCGCAGTGCCCACAGGTGTGCCAACCCAATTCGTGGCAGTGCGTGCTGTAGGTTCGTTTCATATTTCTTTTGTTTAATTTCCTATTGCTTTTTTCTTTGTTTTTATGTTTGACCTTTTCTTTCTAGTTCTTTCCAGTTTTTGTTTGTTTGGTTTTTCATTAATACATGGTAAGAAATTTTTTGATTCATGGTGAAGAATTGATTACTACACGATGAACATTTGTTTGTTTTGGTTTTTAAGTACATGGTGAACAATTCGTTAGTATACAATGAATATTTGTTTGTTTATTTGGTTTCCTAATACATGGTGAACAATTCGTTATTGGTCATTGTATATTAAGAAAATGTTCACCTTATATTAAAAAAAGTTAAGTGTTTAGAGAAAAGATCAGTGTGAAATTAAAAGAAGTTCACCGTATATTATAAAAATGTTCATCGTATATTAACAAAAGTTCATCTTGCGTTATAAAATATTCATCGTGTATTAAGAAAATATCCAATGTATATTAAAAGAATGTTAAATATATATTTAAAATATGTTCAACGTATATTACCAATAGTTCACTGTATTAAAGAAATGTTCACCATCAATTAAAACAAGGTTCAGTGTCTTTTTTAAATAATGTCCACTATATTATTAAAATGTGTATAGTACAGAAAATTATTAAAAAGAAAATACATTTTTAAAAAAGGGAGGAAATCAAATCAGGAAGAAAATAAATTAAAAATATGACAGAAAACCAAGTTGCTATAGTAAATCGACATCTATAATACGCTACCGTGAATGCTTGCTAGACAGGCTCAATGCGCTCACACCTGACTGTTTGACGCCTGCAGGCATTGAATAAGGGGTCTTGATATACCCCTCACAGGGTACCCCAAAACAATGGGAGCAACTAGCGGGTACTCCTTTGGATGCTACCGTAGATGTCACCTTTTGGGCCCTGGGAGCGCACCAAGTAGTGCGTTCAACGTCCCCATGCGTCGCGCTTTGGATGCACCCTTAAATTTTTTTTTGCACGCGCTTTTGTTTTATTTTTCTGGCCTTTTGTTTCTTTCTTAGTCTTTTGCAAGTTTTAACACAATTTTCCCTTGTTTCTGAGAAATAGTGTTTTTTCAGGAGAAGCACAACATGTGCTTATGCAAGAAGCACGGTTGTGCTTCTCGAAAAGGGAAAAAGCATAGTTGGGCTTCCTCTAAAAAGGAAAAACCATAGCCCGCGCTTCCATGAGGTACACAATTGTGTTTTTGGAAAAAATAAAAGCACAGTTGTGCTTCTCCAAGAAAAGAAAAAGCACAGTCCGTGCTTCCACAAGAAGCACAATTGTGCTTTCCGAAAAGAGAAAAGTACAACCTGTGCTTTCTAAAAAAAATACAGCCTTTTCTTTCGCGAGAAGCATAGCTATGCTTCCTAAAAAAGAAAAACATAGTTGTACTTCCACGAAAAAAGGAAAAGCACAACCTGTGCTTCCAAATTTATTTTATGAAAAAGCATTGACCATTTGTTTTACGAGTTTTGGACCTTTTTTCGGTTTTCGTTCTTTTGTTTTTTTCTAATTTCCATTGTTTCGTGACAAAAAAAGATTGTCGAAACCTATTAACATGAGACCTAGTTTCAAAGATCTCGATGTGAGAAGTCCAACGATGAAAGGGATTCGTGATATGAATGCACAGTTCAAGAGATAAAATGTTCTAGAAAAACAAAACTAAGAAAAATGGAAACTATCAGGTTGAGATCAGAGGCGTACATACAGTGGCCACTTGTCCCCACCAGAGAAAGTGAGAGTGACCTTAGCAAAAAGTACCTCTTAATTAGTGATTTCACGAAGCAAATTTACGAAGGCCCATAGACATGTATTTTTTGTGCCTACTTTATGGCTTCAATATAAGATGCAAAGCCATGGAAAAAAGAGTAGTGTCTTATCCCTACTTTATGACTTTGATATCCAAGAACAATGCTCCGTCCATTTAGACACACATAAGGTGCAACTTTCCAATAATTATCTGACTATTACTCCCTCTGCAATTAAATATAAGACTTCTTCGCAGTTCAAAATTTGAATCGCAAAACCCTCTTATTTTTAGTTAGGAAGGTTTTACTATGCATGATAATATGTTGGTAGAATATGGATGTGGCGTGCTTGCATTCTCCGTGCCATCCAGTGCCCCCCTCCCCCTTTTCCTGTCGGTGTTCTTTTACTTTATAAATAAATCTCATATATTTGTACTTTCTCTTTTCCCAATTCGGGCATGGGACAACCTCAAACGATGTAGGGCACAGGTGTAGAAGCCGCCTCAAGTTTGTCCACACATGCCTCCTCCGGCTCTATCGCTTGATAAAACCATACTATAAACCAGAGTGGGGCAAGGATAGACTTTCGCAATGCTTTTCTTTCCCTTCTTGCAAGGTGACTAGGTAAAGTTTACCTCCATTCAATCTCCGCTGACTAGCCCGCGAATTCGCCTCCCCTTCGCCTACCGCTTCGGTGGCCAATAGAGAGGAGGGGAATCCAAGTGCCTCGGCTCTGGCTAGTAGTTAGGTTGGGTTTTAGTCGCTTCTTCTTTGAGCCAATCTTCCGGGCTCCGATCCTCCTCAAGTTCATGCATCGGGATGGATTACACGAAGCTCCAACGTACATTCATGCCAGCTCCTCAGGGTGGCGAGGTTAGGGTTTCTCATCGTGCATACCCAACGACGAGATTTGGCGTCAGGTTCTTTAGATCTATTCAAGGATTTAACAACAACAACCGTGGCTTTGTGGCGCTGGTCCTTAGTGGCACGTGCACGAAGACTCCCGGCTGTCATCGGCAAGGTTAGGCCGGCTCCGGTTGGGAGCGAAGACAAGGACATCGATGTAATTTTTATTATGTTGGTAACGGCAGTGGTCGTTCAATGGTCCATGCGTATCGATGTAATTTTTATCATGTTTGACGTGATTTGTACTTCCAGTGAATTTTTACAATTGATCTGATTCTTTTATAAAAAAAGACAGAGTTCCATAGTGGACATGTCACGGAGTGGACACGTCCTGAACCCAGGGGCATTTGCACCCACTTTTGAAAAAAAATGCATTTTAAGCATGTTTTAAAATGTCAGAAAATATAAAAGAGAAATTTCATGCATACATGTTGCCAAATGTGTGTGGGTGGCACAAAGTTTTGTGAAAAAATGTCTTTTTGTTTGCCTCCACAAAAAAGACAAATTTTAGTGCTTCTAAATAGCGTTTCACGACACAATTTTTCGTCTTTTTTGCACAGGCCACAAAAAAAGTTATTTTTTCATGAAACTTTATGCACACACATAGAACATGAAGACGTACTAATGCAACCTTTTTCAGATTTTTTTAGCATTTAGAAATGTGTTTTTCAAAGTGGGTTCATATGTACCCAGGTTCATCCATGCACTTCCCACATGTCACGTCGTTGGTTGAACATCAGCTCTCCTAGTCACACATAAATTGGGAGTTAATTTCGCGTGTGTAATGGGCAATTCCATTCACACTATGAGAATGATTTTATGCAGAAGAAAAAAAGATTCCACTTCTCATGAAAGAAAAATGGGATTACAAAACTTTCAGAGTTCACACACTATCCATTTAATTTTTCCTTTTCAAAGGTATAAAATTTCGGCAAGTTGGAATTGGAATGGGAATCTGTCATGGAATAGGTGTCTGAATAAGTTTTATTTTTTCTGGTTCAGGCCGGAAAACCCAGTTTTCAAATAAAAATCAAATTCAAAAAATTGTAGCGTCAAAATATATTTAATTTAACCCCGTTTCTACTGGTGGTCAGAAGGCCTCCTTTTGAGCAGAAGGGCGCCTGTTTGATTCCTGCATGCTGCAGCGCGACCACTTCTTTTTTTAAATTTTTCGAATTTTTAGGACGGTATTCAATTTTTTCAGGGTTCACCAAAATTTCGTCTTGGTCAGTTTTTTGGTAAGCTGTAATTGGAATCCGTCATGGAATAGCTGGGCCGAACAATTTCAACATATAATTGCACAATTGTTTTCGCCAACTTGTACTCGATTGTTCCCACCACTCGCCGTGCGCTACTGCCGCCTCCCGAATCACCCCGTCGCCGTTCCCCTTCCCCGCGGCTCCCATCACCGCCGCCGCCACGCTTAGTTTCTGCCCCACCTAGAGGTCAGCGATGGCCGCGTCCGAGAGCTCACTAACGAGGACCGCCTCGACCTGCGCCCCCGAGACTACGCACGGGACGCACGTCTTCAAGATCGACGGGTACAGCCTGTACAGGGGCTTCGGCGTTGGGAAGGCCATCGAGTCTGCTACCTTCGCCGTCAGCGGCTACGACTGGTGCGTCCGCTTCTACCCCGACGGTAGAAGGGAAGAGAGCAACAAATGGGTGTCTGTCTACCTCGAGCTCAAGACCGAGAACACTGAGGTGAGGGCGCTCTACAGTATGTGGCTGCTCGACCAGGCCACAGTGGCTCCGCCTCCGCCGCCGCAGACTTATGCCCGGCCAAACCCTAGCCAGATAGACCCGTCGGTTTTTGACACCCGTTACAATGCAGCCGCGACCCCGCGCTGGGGCTTTACCAAATTTTGGAGGAAGAGTGAACTTGGAGAGTATATTATTGACGACATTGTATGCATCCAGTGCAATCTTACAGTGATCAACTTCAAGGAGGCGCAGGTGGAGGAGGCCAAGATGGAAGTTGTGGTCCGAGTGCCGTCGTCATCAGAGCTAGCTATTGGATAATCTCAGTAACTTGCTGGACGCTACAGAGGGAGCTGATGTATCTTTCATTGTCAAGCATGAGGTTTTCTCAGCTCATAAGATCATTCTCGCAATGCGTTCAGCGGTCTTCCGGGCGGAGTTTTACGGTCCAATGAGGGACGAACAAATGTGCAGTGTAACTGTTGAAGACATGCAGCCCGCTGCTTTCAGAGGACTGCTTCATTTCATCTACAAGGATTCGTTGCCTCGGATGGGTGACCTCAATAATGACGAGTATGAAGAAATGCTTAGGCATTTGCTTGTCGCTGCAGATAGGTATGCCATGGAAAGGATGAAATTGATGTGCGAGAGCAAGCTGTGTGAGGTTCTTTGTGCCGACACTGTGGGTACCACGCTAGCTCTAGCCCACCAGCGCCATTGCAGCCAGCTCAAAGATGCTTGCATTGAGTTTATTATGAACTCTTCGAATAGAATGGTTGATGTGGTGGTGGCAAGTAAAGGCTATGAGAAACTGAAAAGGGAATGCCCTACTGTCATTGCGGATATATGGGAGAAAACAGCTAAGAGACGCAGACTTTAATATGCTGACCGTGGATTAACTTGAGCGTAGTTACTTAAGTTGAAACATTAGCAACCTGAGATTGGTTTGTCTATTTCTCAAGTTCTTAGATATTATTTGGAGAAGGATAAGTTTCGTAAAATGTTTACGATATGTACTGCTCTGTTATATGAACCTATGCTATATCAGTAACATTCTCTAATATGTTTTGCTCTGTTGGCTAGCAGTACATTTACTGTTTCTGTTTTTTTTTCCTTTTATGTGCACATTTCATTTCCCAAAGCATCGAGTAACTATCTTCCATGACCACATCTATCGTGAGATGAGTTAAAACTTCAGCAAATAGCACTATTATTGCAAGTTATTTACTAAAATGATTGATCGGTGTCGAATTTTTATATTATGGAGATGATAATTATACACTGAATTTCTATATTTTAATTGTTCCAATCTGAATATTTAGCTTCATTTTTGTTACCAGATGTTTTGTTTCTTTATTTGGAGACCCGTAAAACCATGAAACATTAGTTTTCACTTTGAGAATTTTTTTAGATTTTTGAAAAAAACATGTGCATAGCTAGAAATTTAGTTGCCCCTTTTGTGATCATTTCTGCAGCCTAAGCTTCATGTCGAAAATGAAAGCTAGACTAGTTGCGTTCTTAGTGGAGAAATTTTCTGTAAATGCACTTGCATTGAGCCTGCATGCTAAGTTACAAGATGCTTAGTTCTTTCAAAGTGAGATTTACTTGGCATAGTACACACTCCTACTTCCTTCGGTTTAATGGTCGCATTTCTTGTCGATCTAAAGGAATCTGGGGGCTCTGTTGTTTTCTTCGTCCTTGGAATGGACCCTCTGCTCCACATTTGTGTTGCTCTGTAAATGGGTTCTAGTGACAGAGCAAGCTAAGTTGCTTCACTCATTGTCAGGATTTCTATAGAGAGCAAACCTGGTTTACTTTACCTGAGTTGTGTTGGGGTTTGTAACACTGACTGAGAGTCATTTCGCATTTTTCCCAAACTTGTGGTCAGGTTTGCTTCACTTATGTTCAGGATTTCTGTATATGCAAAACAACATAGTGAGGACTCATATGAGACTGTACGTCTATTCTGGTGTGCGCCACTTGTCTTCTTCAGTTACGGCAGATGGAATCATCTCGTTTGGACCCTGTTTGACATTTCGTCTGATATTGATGGAATGGTGTCACATGAGGATTTTCTCACCATGATGGCGGGAACTACTTCGAGTCCTACGACTGCTCCAAGGCCATCTCCGACCTTTTTTTAAGTCGCCCCGGAGGATCTGCTTTCATTGAAAAGGAGGAGAGAGTTGTCAAGTTAATATACGAAAAACCTGGCTAAAACCATCATAAAAGCCCACACATGGCAACATCGTCCGTCCTGGTTACCCACACGAAGACACACACGCCACTGAGAAGAAAAACCACTGTCGAGGTTGACACCAAGCTTCATCGTCATCACTCCTGCACGAGCCAACGACTCCAACATCACCATCAACTTCATCAACGAAGCCTTCGTCGCAGCAGACACCAAGACCCATACCGGCCCATGCCAAACAGACGACCATCCGCGTTGGTGTCTAGCCAGCTCCGACTTGAGCGATGAACCTAGCAGCAGAAAGAGCGTTGAGCCTGCGCCGAGTCGGACGCCGCAGCCAAACCACACAATACTTACATAATATTTATGGATACATCTTTCGTTGGTATTCACGTCGCATACTTACACAATATTCATACAAATAAGAGTATATTTGTTGACAAAGCTCACTAGTGGGGTATAATTTACATCGAGCCCGGCTAGTAGGTACGACATCATGTAATTCTTATGGACGTGCTTGCCAATGGAAGAGAGCTCATCTTCAAGAGCTTTCATATTGGAGAAATAATCCATGTTGTTGCCAAACGGCAACCCTAGCTACCTCTCCCTCTCCTCACTCGCTCGAACAAGAAAGAAGGAAGGAGATAAACACAGTGGACACAAGTTTCTCGGGCCGGCGCACGAACGCCGCCGTGGGCGCACGAACGTCCGAATCTTTTTTTCTCTTTGCAATGTCTACATAGTGCTTAACTCAGTACCAACACACACCCACGGCGGCAGCTTTGTAGTCCTACAGCAAACGCAACGCCCACGTTTCTCCAGCTAGCTATCCGCTGCATGCAAACGATCAGCCCGGCCATGAAGCTGGTGTTATGCCTTTTCGAACAATTGACCGGGTTAAAGATTAACTTTCATAAGAGCGAGCTGTTTTGCTTTGGTAGAGCCAAAGACGAACATGAGGCTTATAGGCAATTGTTTGGGTGCGACTTGGGGGAGTTACCTTTCTCTTACCTAGGTATTCCAATCCACCATAGAAAGCTGACCAATAGAGAATGGAAGTGCATCGAAGACCGGTTCGAGAAGAAACTGAGTTGCTGGAAGGGCAAGCTCATGTCATATGGAGGCCGATTAATTCTGATTAATTCGGTGCTCACGAGTATGCCTATGTTTCTCTTATCGTTCTTTCAAGTCCCAGTTGGTGTTAGGAAAAGACTGGACTTTTATCGATCGCGTTTCTTTTGGCAGGGTGATGATCTAAAAAGAAAATACAGACTTGCAAAATGGGATATCATCTGTAGACCGAAAGACCAAGGGGGTCTTGGTATTGAGAATCTCGAAGTTAAGAACAGATGCCTTCTTAGCAAGTGGCTGTGGAAGCTTTCTTTTAAGACTGAGGCCATGTGGGCCCAAATCCTTCGCAGCAAGTACCTTCAGACAAAGTCCTTGTCCCAGGTCACAGTCAGGCCGACTGACTCGCCTTTCTGGAAAGGCCTGATGAAAGCCAAACAATCTCTGCTTAATAGGACAAAGGTTGTTATTGGCAACGGTGCCAGCACACGCTTCTGGGAGGATACTTGGCTCGGCGAGACACCCTTGGCCATTCAATATCCGTCTTTGTATCGCATTGTTCAACGACGTGAGGTGTTCGTTGCTACAGTGTTTCAATCCATCCCCCTTAATATTCAGTTCAGACGGTCGTTAGTGGGCAATCTTTGGGAAGCTTGGCTCCATCTTGTTCGGAGACTAATGGATGTCCATCTTACTCAACAACCCGATGAATTACGCTGGAAGCTGACTAGGTCTGGAGTATTCACGGTTAAATCAATGTATATTGATGTAATTAATTCGAGCTCCATTCCTACCTCCAAGCATGTTTGGGCTGTCAAAGTTCCTTTGAAAATAAAAGTGTTTATGTGGTTTGTCCATAAACAGGTTATTTTAACCAAGGATAACTTGATTAAGCGTAATTGGACAGGACCTACGAGGTGTAGCTTCTGTGATCGGGACGAGACGATTAAGCATCTCTTTTTTGATTGCCCGTTTGCCAGAGTTCTTTGGCGGACGGTTCACATTGCTTTTAATATTACTCCACCGAATTCTGTCACTACGCTATTTGGGACATGGCTCAATGGGATTGAGCCTGAATTAGCGAGACATATTCGTGTTGGAGTTTGCGCTCTATTGTGGACTATCTGGACTTGCAGAAATGATTTGGTTTTTAACAGAACATCATGTATTCACTTTTTGCAGGTTATTTTCCGAGCCACGGCCGTGATCCGTTCATGGTCGCTACTCACTCCGACGGAGGCCAGGGAGCATTTGGTTACTGGATCTATCCGCTCGGAGATGGTAGCTCGGGATATCTTCAACCGGTTTGGATGGCGGTCATGTAATAGGATAGGCAATTAGTTTACCTATCTATCTTTAGCCAGCCGGTTGTGGCATATTATCTTGGCTAGTCTGTGTGTCTAGTCTCTTTAGTTCT
Organism: Triticum aestivum; assembly: GCF_018294505.1. NCBI lineage: Eukaryota > Viridiplantae > Streptophyta > Magnoliopsida > Poales > Poaceae > Triticum > Triticum aestivum. The sequence goes on from NC_057814.1 coordinate 608,857,325, forward strand.
GTGTGAGCTGCCTTTTGATTACTTTTAAGTTGGAGATTTTGGAACCTTGTTGGAACCTTTTATTTTGTTAATAAGATGGCCGTATGCATCACTCTGATGCAGAGGCTGGGGAGAACCCCTTTTTCGAAAAAAAGAAAAAAAACTCTACACGCGCTACGCGCTTGACGCGGCCATCTCCACCGGCCGCTGCTAACAACCTGCTAAACACTGCAACTAATACATGCATGCATGCCCATCTAGCTAGCTCACGTGCTGACCACCACGCCACGAATACCACAACCACACACGCACACCCATGCACACAGATCACACACACGAGCACATACTCATGCTTGGCTTATTCCTAACATTCTCCCCTCTAAGCCACGACCTCGCCGCCCATCCTGACAGGACTCCGGCCTCTCGTCGACTGCCACGGAGAATGCCCTTCTTCATCTCCGGCGACACACGCCGCTGCTTCTCTTCCTGGCGCACCAACGGCCTTGATTCCCTCGAGCTCGAACTCGACTCCGGGCACTGCCATTACAACGTACACGGGGGGTTTTATACCCAGGGACGCGCCGGGCATGCACCCATGTCCCAGCCCACGTCGAGCGCCCGTCCCGCCCGCTCTGCCCGCGCCCCCTCCGACATGCACGCACACGTCTGGGCGCGGCGAGCCCGCGATGGACCAGCTCAACGCGCACACCCCCGCTCGCCAATGGCCACCCTACACCACGGTCCCGCCGCGCCTGACACGCCCGGCGCACGCCCATACACGCGCCTGACACATCCGACACGAGCGCCGCGGCTCTGTGCCAGGCGCCTCTACCGTTGTCGCGCCGAGCCGCCACGACGCGCTCACCGCGCCGTCGTCGTCGTTGAAGCCGCCATCACGCAGGTCCTCCGCGGCCTCCTCACCGTGCCACCGCAGCCACCGCGGCCTCCTCGCCACGCCGCGCACCTCCATAGGCCGACACACGGCCCGGAGCATCGCGCAGCCGCCGGCGAACTCCGCCACCACCGGCACGCCTCCGGCAAGAAGAATGACGCCCAAGATGAACCAGCTCATGATACCAAATGTTGTTGCCAAACGGCAACCCTAACTACCTATCCCTCTCCTCACTCGCTTGAACAAGAAAGAAGGAAGGAGATAAACACAGTGGACACAAGTTTCTCGGGCCGGCGCACGAACGCCCGAATCTTTTTTCTCTTTGCAATGTCTACATGGTGCTCAACTCAGTACCAACACACACCCACGGCGGCAGCTTTGTAGTCCTATAGCAAACGCAACGCCCACGTTTCTCCAGCTAGCTATCCGCTGCATGCAAACGATCAGCCCGGCCATGCACGCTACGCGCTTGACGCGGCCATCTCCACCGGCCGCTGCTAACAACCTGCTAAACACCGCAACTAATACATGCATGCACGCCCATCTAGCTAGCTCACGTGCTGACCACCACGCCACGAATACCACAAGCACACACGCACACCCATGCACACAGATCATACACACGAGCACATACTCATGCTTGGCTTATTCCTAACAATCCATGGCTTTCATGTTTCCCTCATGAATGTTGGCAACCCTTATCTTGTTACTGATGACTTGTGCTCAAAATTGACCTGAGAACATATTCTCAAGCATGGTCCAGACTTGTGGCACGCTCGTCATTCACACCACCTGTGTCAAGACGTCTTTTAAAAACAAATTGAGGATATCTCCTAGGATGTATTAGTCCTAAGCCAACCACATAGGCTGGATTGGAGATTCACTCTTTTCCTCATTGGTTGTTTTCTCGATAATCTTGCGTGGTGTCGGGGGAGATCCATCAAAATAACTAGTGAGTTGCGCACCACGAACTGTGGGCCAGACTTGTGCTCCGACATAACGTAGTGTTCCCTTGTGAGTTTTCTGATATTTATTGGCTGTGGGAATCAGGAATGGAGGAAAAAGATGATGCCGTTGATATGAATCTAGGAAAGGGTAGCTATTTATTCAATCATGATACCGATAGGTCAAAGCATATTGAGCCTCGTAGGACCGGATGGTCTTATATTGATCGAGCCATACAATAGAGATTACAACGGCTGGATAAAAGGCACAAGTTGCATAAAAGAAACAGAGATAAACTACAAATCCAAACCTTTGTATGATTAGCTCGGTTTACATGATTGTAAGAACCTACACCATAAAATGATGAAAGGGGATCTCTCCACCTAAATTTAACTCCATGTCTGCTGACCCAACAATCTAACTCCAAAAGATTTGGTTTCAATGCCTCTCCATTGGACAAAAATCATCGACTTTGGTATAGGAATTTTTTTCCGAAGATAGTAAGTGTTTCTCTGTTACTTTATTTGCATAGAAATTAATCGCCCTTAGTACTCACACATTTGTAGACATGGTGTATATTAGAAAGAAATCTTGATGCACCTAAACAACGACAAGATAATCTAATGGATTTCGTACCATGACCATTAAATGATAGAAGAATACAAGAAACAATTTGTGATGTACACAAGATAGCTCATCTTCAATCATATCATTTTTGAATCACAAAATATCAGAGAGCAATGGTATCCTGTGAATTTCCATGGAGCTTGAATTGTTGGTTTGTTGTACTGACATCATAAAAATCACGCACATGAATAATTTTGTTACGAGATACAATCATATGTTAAACCCTATTAATTTGATTTAAGTGACGCATTGTGGAAAGTTCTTACGAAAACTAAAAGAATGCATATGAAAGGAGTCAATGTGCCAGACGACAAACGGAGATGAAATTAAGGAGTTAAAGTGGCACACGACAAAAAGGAAATGGAAGTAGTCAATGCAACATGGGATAAAGAGAGATGCAATGAGTCAGCACACTACACGACAAATGGAGATGAAAGGATTTAATGCGACATATCACAAAAGGAGATGAAATGAGTCAACACGCTATGCGACAAATATATATCTTGAGAACCAAGACGTTCGGTTTTGGTGGTTAGATTGGCACTTAACGATCTATATTTAGGGAGATCTACGGCACCACCACTTAAGTTCACTGTTACAAAGAAAGTCCATAATGATACAATGATCTACAAGAATTACTACTAAACGTGCTGCTTGGTGAATTTGATACTAGGTTGTTCTCCGCCATGTACTTTCTAAAGGGGGCAATAGACCGGAGTTTTATGAGTTGATCTTTTTTTGAACAATCTCCCAGGGGGTGGGGGAGAGGATCCCTACCTGAATATATTACTCAAAGGTTCGCAAGGGCAGGTTGCATGTTACATTAGAGATTATAGCGAGAGGAGAGGTATAGGGCCAAGACACAACAACCTCCCTACTAATGTGGTCCTTAAATCTGAAGGCCCAAAGCGTAAAATCTGAGATAATGTTCCGAATAGTATCTAGGGGGGAGTGCGTCTTGTTACGGAAAACATGAGCGTTCCTGGAGTCCCGGAGCTCCCAGAGGATGGCGAGTACGACGGTAGACCAAATGTTGATGTTGAGGCCAACCGGCGTAGGAGTATCCCAGATGAGGTGGATGTAGTGAGGGGCCTGGAGTCCCAAGAGGGACCAGACCTGAGCCACGCATGGGCAGGGGAGGCGAGGTGCGTCGTGTCCTTAAAAGATAAGTCTCAGTGAGGGCAAGACGACACCGACGTGATGGTCTTGCGATGAGAAGTTCGCCATCATGCTTAGCCTGTCACGATAGAGGATGCAGCTGAAGATCTTAACCTTGATAGGTGCCTTGGAGCCCCAAATGTGCCTTGTGTTGAGATCAAGCTCATGGTCAGAGGAGAGCAATGAGTAGGCGCACCTCTAGGTGAACCAGGAGTCCTAGGTGAGGAATCTGTCACCGGGCACATTGCTTGTGGTAACATCCCGCAATAAGACAAAACAGACGCAAGCTCGGTAGAAGCCACATTGGTTAGGAGATGCAAGCTCGGTAGAAGCCACATTGGTTAGGAGGTTCCGTAGAGTAGCGAGTAAGCCATTATGCATGACATAGCTACCAAGATAGAGGATGAAGTGGAGTGAGAGAAGAAGTGGGGGTAGTTTTCTGCGAGCGGAGTCGGCAGAAGGCAAGCGTCGAGCCAAAAGAAGGTGTAAGTGCCATTATTAGTAAGGACGAAGGACATTTTATGAAGGTGATAGAGCTGTTGGTTAACAATTCTCAGAGGTAATGGGGGTTTGGGGGCTTATATGTGAAGTTGAGAGAGTAGTGTTGGAAGAACAGTTCACCCAAGGCAGGTCAAGTTTCAAGAGAAGTTTGAAAGTGAATTTCATGAGGAGGCAGTTGTTTTGGAGAGCCAAAATTTTCATACCAAGCTCGCCGGCTGTCTTGGGAGTGCACACATTTTTCTAGGCGATAAGGCATTTTACCCCAGAACAATTTTTGTCAGCCACCCAGAAGAAGGATCTACAGATAGCGTCTAACCTTTTGATAATTGTCTTGGGTAGTCTAAAGACAGACATAAAGTGAGTAGCGAGGGCGTCTAGAGTGGAGAAAATGAGGGTAAGTCTGGCTCCTCGGGTGAGAATTTTTGCCGCCCACACAGAGAGGTATTTTAGAAAGTGCTGAATGATGGGTTCAAAAGCTGAGGACGGAAGGCGCGTGTGAGAGAGGGGGAGACCTAGATAAATCTGGGGGAAGGTGGAACGGTCACAACCGAAGGTTTGGGCGATGTTAAGGCTAGTTGTGGGGTCCGTGTTGATGGGCACGAAGGTAGTTTTCTATAAGTTGATAGAGGGGCCAGTAGCGAGGGCGAACTTGTCAACGATGTCTTTGAGCGTGGTTGCGGCGTGGCTAGAGGCATGGGCAATGATTAGGGTGTTGTCAGCGTACTGGAGCACAATCGGAGGTCTGCGAGTGTAGATCAGGTAGCAGAGCTGGTCGGGTGAGAAAGCATGAATGATTAAGCATTGAAGCAAGTGTGCGACGATGATAAAGAGGTAGGGTGAAAGCGGGTCACCCTACCTTAGACAATTCTCATAGTTGACCTAATGACCCAAAGTCCCATTTAGCAGCACCGCCGTCTTGCTGGAGACAAGCAGAGTTCGGGTCCAGCTTACGATGGTAGGCGGGAATCCTCTAGAGAGGAGAATGAGGAGGAGCGATTCCCAACAAATAGAGTCAAACACTTTGTGGAAGTCAAGTTTGAAAACCATACCGGGCGCCTTCTGAATGTGGCAGGTGCTGAGGATGTCGGCTGCGTAGTTGAAGTTCTCAACAATGCATCTGCGGGAGATGAAGCCAGTTTGGTCTCCATGGACAAGAAGAGGAATTAGGGGTTTTATCCTGTTGGTAATAATGACCTCAACGATCACCTTGGGGGTGCAGTTCTTCAAGGATATAGGTCGGAAGTCATTAGGGAATCTGGCTGACTCTTTTTTGGGAGCAGAAACATGTGTGCTCTGTTGAAGCGTTTTACATCTGCACGAAGGTTTGTTAAGTCCTCGAAGAAGGGAATGATCGTATGTTTAATGTTGTGCCCAAACTTGTGGTAGAACCCTGGCCCAAGCCCGTTAGGACCAGGACTAGCATTAACGTTCTAGAGGAAGGCATCTTAGATTTCTTGAGTGGAGAAGGGGGAGTCCAGGTGGCGAAGCTGAGGGAGTTGCGTCGGGTAAAGGTCTTGGAGTGGGAAGAGACAAGTCGAGGTTGTTGGAGTGCCGAGAAGGTAGCAAAATAAATTGTGGACGATGACGACCTTGGTGTCATGGGCAAAAAAATTGATCCCATTGTCCTCAAGGATGGCGATGTTGTCTTTGTGGAACCTCTGGGAGGCAGAGGCGTGTAAGAATTTGGAGTTTTCATCCCCATCGATGATGACTTTTACTTTCCTCCTTTGTTTCTAGAAGAGAACCTTCTGACGGATAGCACGTTAAGGGCGGTTATAATGACCAGTCTAAGAGAGGACTCGGGTCGGGAGTGGGAGACTTCTTCAAGCCTGTCGATCCTATCGATGATAAGCTTTCAGTCAATTTCTTGCTGGTCAACTAGTCTGATAGTTTTGGACCAAGTTTTGAGGTTCGCTCTAGTATATTTTATGGCACTGGAAAGGCCTAGGTCCAAAGAAATTGAAGGGTGGTTAGCGGGCCAAGCCTCAGATACGATACGCTTGCATGCCAGGTGAAGGGCCCAAAAAGAGTCCAAACAAAACAGGCGGGAATGGGGGATATGTGAAGATACATTGACGACGAGAGAAACATGGTCAGAAGAGAAATGTGTCAGGGAAGACATAGTTGATATTGAGAAGCGGTCTTCTCAAGCAAGGTTAAAGAAGGCTCTGTCAAGGCATTCTAGAGTTGGAGTTAGACGATTGTTAGACCTAGTAAAGGTTCTATCCAGAAGCGGGAGCTCGATGAGCTGCAGGTCTGAGATGGCTGTGTTAAACATGTTAGCCTCAGAGCTATGGAAGTTTTTGTTATTTTTCTTGCAAGCGAAACGGATTAGGTTGAAATCACCGATAAGAAGCCACGGGGTAGAGTTTGTGGGGGCGATGTCTCTGAGCTCTTGGAGCAAGTCCATTTTGAGAGGTCATTGGGATGGGGCATAAATGTTAGAGATTGTGAGGTTGGTGCCAGAGACCGGGCAAAAGAGGCTGAGAGACGTAGAAAACCTGCCATGAGAGTGGTTTAGGAGGGTTAGATCGTGAGGGGGTTAATCACAGAAAAAATACCTCCATCAGAACCGATAGCGGGAAGGGAGACAACTTGGTCTAGCGTTCAAGGTAGGAATGAGTTTAACTTAGGGACATGGACGAAGTCTAGCTTTGTTTCTTGCAGAAGCGCAACAGAGGGTTTAATCGCGATGATTTCAGAGAAGATGTCCTTGCACTTATCAACATCACGGAGGCCGCGAACGTTCCAAGAGAGGATAGTGAAAGGGGACTGATTCATAACATAAAGTTCCTTTCACCACCAGCCCAAGAGCATAACAGCAAGGAAATACAAGGGAAAGAGGGGGCACATCGAGCAACTATCCCATCGATGGCCAGAGCAGGCTAGACCTACACTAGTAGAAAAATAGGGCCTTTTGTCCCGGTTCTGGAACCGGGACTAAAGGGTCGTTACTAAAGGTCCCCCTTTAGTCCCGGTTCTTATACGAACCAGGACTAAACGCCCTCCACGTGGCTGCTGCCTGGAGGTTGGTAACAAGGATTATTTTTATTTTTATTTTTTAATTTTTTTCTAAAATTTTTATTTTAAAATATTTTCCCGATTTTCCAATTTCTGAATTATTTTAACCTCTAATCTCTAATCACCCCTCATCACTGCTCAATTTAATCTCTAATCACCCCTCATCATTCCAAATCATCTAACTTCCCGAACGGTCACCCATCCTCCCACTCCCCCAGCCTGAGCACGCTTAACTTCCGGGTTCTACTCTCCCTCGTTTCCAAGTCTGCACTTGTTGTTTTCCTCACAATAGTAAGATGTCAATCCTATTAACCCTCAGGAGTTTAGCTTGAGCATGAAGTCACACATTTCACTGTTTGAGTTTTGAAACTATTGTTCTAAAAAACAATAATTATTTAGCAACACTAATATTTCTTGAATAAGTAATTTGACCATTGTTTGACCACAGTTTGACCAGATTTGACCAAAATTCAAAAAAACTGAAACAATTATTTAGTAACACTAATATTCTTGAATAATTATTTAGTAACACTAATACTTCTTGAATAAGTAGTTTGACCATAGTTTGACCAGATTTAATGAAAATTAAAAAAACAGAAATTTGAATATAACTTTTTTTCCTTTTGGAATTTTAGGATTCTAAAAATTTGCAAACAGGCCGTAGGCTATCAAAATCGGATGCGGATTTTCGTGCTGAACATTTTGATATATTATACGTTTTTTCTGACATCGTATGCAAAAGTTATAACCGTTTTACATTTTCCCTACACTTTTTGCAAAACATGTCCAAATTGAAGATTTAAATTTTCCTAACTAGTAGATGTGGTAACATAACTACATCTCGAAGGATTTTAACTTTTGAAGTTTTTATCATTTTCTTTT